>NW_008805072.1:600000-834322 GCF_000004825.1 Heterostelium album PN500 | reverse complement strand
CCTAGAATTAGCGATGGTGAAGTTAAGTTTAGTGTAATGGGTGACTGCTCTCTTAACGATATTTTCCTTGGGAGATAGAATTACTATTGTGAAGCTAAGCTTGTGGTAATTGGTATCGATTAATTTGGTGACTGCTCTCTTGACGGTATTTTCCAGCTTGTAATGGGTACCATCACCAAACATTTCACAGGACAGTGCCTGCCATAACGAATGTACGATTGCAGCAGTTAGGTGGGTGAAGTGGACAGTAGTACGAATAGGACCGTCGAACTTGATGCACGAGTGATTCCAATAACGAAGTCTATAGAGTACTTGTGGTATACATTTTTGAAGAAGGATAGGAACTGCTGTGAAACTTCATTCCTGCATTTGAAGAAGAAGTGCTCATGTGGGTTGCAGAGTTCAGTGAAGGTGTCACCACAGAACTCACAGACGTGACCAGTGCGCTTGTGGTTGATGGGGAAGGTGTGAGACAACCAGACATTTAACAAAGAGATGACACAGGACGAGAGAATAGATTCTATCTCATACTTAACTACAGTTTCCATAGCAGTGTATCTGTCCAGTCCCCAAGGTGTGGGTGGAAGCTTAGAGGAATTACCAGTAGGGATGTTAAATGAAAGTATCGCATGATCTGAGAGAGCGTTGGGAGCAACCTTGAAGGAGTTGTTTAATAGACTGCTTTTAGCATAAGCTCTATCAATACGTCTAGCGATTCCGGTAATTGGCGAACGGTACGTGGGAATGTCGACAGTCTGACCTAGATCGACCAGATCGTGCTCATCACTAAGAGAGTCAAGAACCACTGAAATTTTTTTTTTTTTTTTTTTTTTTAAGAAGTAAAAAATGATTTATTAAGTAATATATTGGGGATGGTGTGAACCATCGAATTTTTCTTTTTTTTTTTTTTTTTTTTTTTTTTACAGTTTTTACTTTTTCATAATTCTGCAATTGATTGCTATTTTGATTGTTATTATAATTATTTTAGTTATTGATATTAATAGATTGTTAAGCTGATGAGAATACTGATGATTGAATTGGTTAATTTGAAAATGAAGAAATGAAGAAGAGGAAATAATAGTTGGCTGACATTTGATTGGTTATTGGTTATTTAAGTTTGGATTGTAAGTTACTGATACTGTTATTTATAATTAATTTCATTACTGATAAGTGCTGTATATATTCATTAATGATAGATTCATTAGATAGTAGGTTGTTATCGTGGAGAGGAGTACCGCCAAAATAGGATTTACAATAGAATTTCCAGATTTGATGAAAGACAAGTGAAACGAGAGTAGTGATGTTGTCCTTTCTTCTAACCAACTGATACGCGTCTTCCATAGTCCAATCGAATCGTTGACCACCTGAAAGCTGTAAGGAGTCAAGAATGGTGTTAAGGTTGAATCTGTGCATAACTGCTCGACAATTAAAGAATGTATGGAAATATGGGTCAGAGCAGTATGTGAAGCACAGTTCACATTCTTTGTTTTTGTTGTAAGCTAATCCAGGAAGTGAACGAGAGAAGAACCGGAAGACAGTGTTTCGTCCACGCTGGTGTTTGATGAGCGAAATATAGGTGAAGATACAGTCGTAAGATGTGTAGTCGAATTTGGTTGGTGGTAGCGATAGTTGGAACTGACCATCAGTTAGTGGTGGAATGCCATGTTTGACGAACAATAGGTGGTCGTAGATTTGCTTTAGAGTGGGTGGTAGACCATCAATCAGAATTGGTTTAGCAGATTTGATCTTGTTGTCCAGATGTTTGAGATGAACTGCCAATTGGTGCCACAGAGTGTAGCATAGATTGAGATATGGCGAGGTGATAGATCTGCAATAGATTTGAGATAGCCAACTGGTATAATAACAAACTTTGGAAGGATCAGAGGATGAAAGTAGGAATCTGTTGAATATCCACACGTGTTGGGCATCGTTACGAAGTTGGATGTCCCATAGCGAGATGCCACCACGTAACCATGGTTGTACAGCTCTGGTCTTTTTCATTGTGTTTTTATATTTCTTGGAGTCGATGAACAAATATGTTAGCCCAATCATCTGGGGCTTACCGCATGCGTATCATTTGCTTTTTAAACTGTCGACACCTGCAGGATTCGAACCTGCGCCCCCGAAGGGAATTGATTTCTAGTCAATCGCCGTAACCACTTGGCTAAGGTGTCATTTTTATGATGTTAGGCAATATTTTGATTGGACCCCATTTGGGAATTTATTTTACTCAAAAAACAACATATCATTATAACTATTTCGCTATGGTGTCATTTGAATTCTGGTGGTCTAATTCTGGAATAGATCTGAGAGTTTAAACTTCTTTATAATTATAATCATTCTTCAGTAAAGAGGATTTCTTTATCTAGATTTTAACTTTTTTATTTAGATTTTTTTAATATCTTTATTTAATTTTTAACATAAATTGGTCAGTTCAACTCTTTGATTTCTTATATTATTTTTTATTTTTATTCTATAAATGATTAAAAGATGGATAAAACTATATTCACACTAGTCTTTCATAATCGTGTTTTAAATAAGTTAATATTTGACAATGTCATAGCAATCAACGCTATTTTTCACCTGAATAAACAAGAAGATGAAAGAATAACCTACAAGTGGAATCAAGTCATCAAAGAACCACTTGTGTTGGCAGGCAACAACTATCCAGAGTTACTCAAACAGTGTTTGCAAGACTATAGAGGAAGTAAAAGAGTCAAGCTCGATGTCTGTCAACTCTTTGATAATACAATCTTTGGTGGTTGTTCCATTGCAACAATTGAGTTTCTGTTGGATCATTTCAAGATCAGTAGTGCCAAAACCAGTGAAGACTTTATGGTAAAGCTCAAGAAAAACGTATTACTTAGATTGCTAATTCGTGCCACCCATTTCGGAAGACTCGACATCATCGGATATCTATTCCGCAAATTCCAAACATTCAAATGGAACTACCAAATGGCAATGTATTTCACAGCGCAGTCAGAGACCAGTGTCGCTGTTCGGTTGGAAATGATGGAACTATTTGTTAGCGCTGCCAAAATAGCTAAGTATGCACCACACGTAAGCCTTGGTAACCATAATAATGTATTTAATTCTGCTGCCTACGAAGGTGATATTACAATGTTGGAATGGCTTACTACTAATCGTTCGGAGGATCTAGAAAAGAGCGATATGTTTATCAGTGCTATTGTCAATGGACATCTCCATCTCCTGGAGTACCTACTCAAGGAGCATGCCGCTCTCCTCAAGAGAGACCAAGAGAATCTCATAGAGTGTGCAGCTTCACTTGGAAGATTCGATATGGTGAAGATTCTTCATGCTCAAGGTTGTGTATGCAACGAGGATGTCCTGGGTTCAGCGGCTGGTAGCGGCAACCTTGAGATGCTAAAATGGCTCATTCAAAACACCACTGCATCACTCCCTGACAACGTAGTTTTTACAGCGGCTGGACATGGTAAATTGGAAGTGATCCAATGGTTATTAGCAAACACAAGTGCATCGTACACTACAGATGTTTTAATAAACTCTATAACCGCTGGTCAATTGGAAACTACTGCGTGGTTACTTAAGAATCGTCCTGAAAGACCACCAACTGATATTATAGATACTGTATCATCTGAAGGTTTCTTGGACACCATCAAGTATCTACATGAGAATATTCCTTGTACAAGCGAAAATGCCATAGATTTAGCTGCAAAAGCGGGTCACCTTGACACCATCATTTGGTTGCACGAAAATAGATCTGAAAATTGCACAACGAAAGCGATGGACTCTGCATCGGAAAACAACTATCTCGAAACCGTAAAGTGGCTACACGAGAATCGCTCTGAAGGATGCTCCACCAGAGCAGTTGACCGTGCCGCAAAGGGTGGACATTTCGAGATTGTTAAATTCCTCCTCGAAAATAGAACAGAACAATGTACACAAAAGGCTTTAAACTCTGCTATTGCCCATGGTGATATAGATATCATTGAATGTATCACCGCAAATGTCAGTCATTTGGAAATGCCAAAGTTCAATGAAACAATTGAATCACTTGACAAACTACTATCGTGCAATCATTATGAAACAGTTCAATGGGTGTTGGATAACATAGAATTCCCTATGGAACCACTAATTGAATATAGAGAAAAAACAACATGTCTCTATCCAAACTCGACTGAATCACTCCAAGTATTAAATGAACACATCTTGAAAAAGGAAAATAAATAAATAATAATTTTTTTTTTTTTTAATATATTTTATAATTTTTTTTTTTAAAGTTTTTTATTTATATATATTTTATACTACTAATATACTATATATTTGTTTAGAAGGCAAATACAGCGAGGGTCAACAAAGCAACGAGACCAACAGTGAGGGTCGAGGCACTTGATGAATCTTCACCAGTAGTGGAAGAAGTAGTAGTGTTTCCAGCGGTGGTGGATGGAGTTCCAGTGGTACCAGTGGTGGTTGGAGTTCCGGTGGTAGAGTTTCCAGTGGTTGATGGTCCGGTGGTTGAAGTTCCGGTGGTTGAAGTTCCGGTAGTTGAAGTTCCAGTGGTTGAAGTAGAGTCTCCGGTAGCGTTTCCAGTGGTGGTTGGAGTTGGTGCTTGATAGGCCAATTGAGCACGGGTGATGGCAGAGTTGTTTGCATTGTAAACTTCAACGTACAAAGTTGATGGGAGATTTGGTTTGAGCATACTGTCGAGTGAAGCGTTAATGGTGGTCCAGAGATCTTGGTTGTCAACCTTGGTAACGATGACAGAGCTGTCAATGGAGAAGCTGGTTTCAGTGACGGTGGCAGTTGAAATGTTCAATGGCAAAGTGAAAAGTTGGTGATCAGGGTTGGTACCAGCTGGGGCTGGACCCAAAGCAGTGACATTGGCTACAGTTTCATTGTTGGTGGCATTCAATCCATTTAAGACAATATTGTATGTGAGTGTGTATTGGTCGACACCTGTAATGATGGAGGAATTAATTGAACCAGTGATGTTGTTTTCGGATCCCTCGAAAACATTCTTCCAATCGAAAGTTCCGTAGAAATTTGGGCCTAAATAATAATTTGGAATGAAAAGAAGAAATGAAATGTTAATATATAGATATGAGATAACATAAAAAATATTAAAATTTTAATATTTACTTTGAGCCAAAGCGGATGAAACAAAGATTAAAGCAATTAAAGCGAAAGCGAATTTCATTGTTTGATTACTTTATATATTATTATTAGTTATACAACAAGAAAAAAGGGAGTATCTATTAATTATTTATTAGATAGATAGGTTATTATTGTTTTGGAAATGAAATGAAATGAACTTAGCTGCCGAAAGTTGTTGAATTTAAATGTATCTGTGCTCTTATCTAGAATTCTAAATGAGGTATTCTATTGTTACTGGATAGGGGGTAGCAATTGCAATTGATTAGCGAGTTCAAAGTATTTTGCTTTTTATGATAATAGAATCCACTCCCACCACCACCATCTAACATACACCCAACAAATATTTATTAATCCTGCCCAGCCAACCAAACTAATTTTAATATTTCACAATAAAAATATTATTTTATCGTCATGATTATAAAAAAAAAAAAAAAAATAGATAGAACTAATAGTTTGTGTTGTCAACTTTGAGCGCGGTTTGAAGATGACATCCCTGTGTGTGGTGGAGTTAGAACACTAGTGTTTTTGTGTCAGTGTGGTTAATTCGTTTTGTCAGTTCATTAAAATGGTTCTCTCTTGCTCAATTAATATTTTTGTAGTTCTAACAGGGATGTAATCATTGGATGCCCGTATTATTAATTCACTTGTTTTAGGCAAAATAAAAAAAACAATAAAAATAAATTCAATGGATTCAAACCCCCCTCTCACTATGGTGATAATTTCAAAAGAATTAATTATCTTTTCAACAAAAAAAAACTTAATTAATTTTTGTTCGACGGTTATTTTGCAAATCCTATTTTTTTACCCCGGTCATATTAATATAAAAAAAATTGTCAAATTATGTCCAAAATTAATTGAAAAAGATTTTTGTTTTTTTGATGTTTCAGTTTTTGGGTTGATTTCTTGGGGGTCACTGTATTTTTGGCACAATTTTTTTCTGCAAAGATTTTTGTCGCAAGTACTGATGATTTTCAACTCCCCATATTTTTGGTGCCCATTTTTTTGGAAATATTTCAAACATCTAAATCCATTCAGAGTTTGGCCTGTAATATATTTGGTTGTTATTTGAAAATTAATTAAGAACATATCTAATCCAAGTAGAATCTATTCTGGGCTACATAAGTCTTTAGTAAATTATTCACAACATGATTTTATTTTAATTATTAAAAACAGAGGAATGAATGAGAAAAAATTTTTTTGTTGTTTTTTTTTTGTTTACTGTTTTTTTAAACGGGCTAAAAGAAAAGATTGCCATACTTTTTTGCTACTCTTTGAGAATTGCATCACCAAACATCATTATAGTTGATCTTAATGAGGATCTTCAGTATCATAATGAGGGACCTTTATTTCATTCTTAAACAATGATATTAGCATCCAAACGAAGATAAAAAGCCGACACCTTTTTTTTTTTTTTATAAAAAAGGTAAATACATTGTAAACATCATCATTTTACAACCCATTAAAATAATGTCAGAAAAAATCTTTTTATTTTTTGGGTACATTTGAGTGATGTGTTTGATGGGTTTATCTTGCTTTTTTGATATAACAGGAACTGAAATCAAGCATTATTATAAATATTAACTATTTAAAAGTAAAAAAATAAATATTAAAGATGATTTAATTTATTTTAAGATAAAAATAAAATGATGCAAATATACATAAAATAAATTGCTTACTTTATTTTTATCCAAATCGGTCATTAAATTAAAATTATTATAAAACAATCCACTAAAATTAGTTAACATCCACACATTACAACTTATAGAACGCTCATATGAAAAAAAATATCATATTCATACTTTGAAGTTTTTAATATCAATAAAAATCTTACTGATCATTTAGTTGACATGTGCCCAATTTATCAAATCCAAATAATAAACAAAAATCACATCCAATCTCTTTGGTTTACCAAAGAACCAAACTACAACACCAAGTTGTGTTTTGACAATTAGTTTGATGCATCCTTTATAATCTATTTAAAATATTTAAAATACATTTCTTGAAAAATGAAAATCATTATTAATATTATGTTGTTTTTAAAATAACTTATAGATATTTTTAAGAAAGTGGATGAATAATAGTAATAAGATTAAATAATAAAAATTTTTTTTAATCAAAATCAAATTAATTTTAAAACATTTAGTTCCTTAAAAACCTAAGTTTTCATTACTTTTTACAAATAATAATATTAAAAAACAAATAAAATTTTATTAGGTTTAACTATTTTTTTTTTGAGTTATAATATTGGTGGATATTTGTTTGTTATTTTTTGTTTTTGATTTATTTAAATTTATTTTATAATATATTTTGGAGGTTGGTTATGTATGTATGTATCTTTTTGGTTTTTCAAGAAAATAGATAAAATTTTTTTTGTTATTTTTTTTTTGTTGTTTTGAAATTTGTTTTGAAAGCTTATTGACGTGAGCTCAAAGCAGAACCAATTTGGTTGGAAAGGTTCTTTCTCTTCTCGAGTTCGGATGAACCGGTGGCACTACGCAACTCGTTGACAACTTGCTTTGTCTTACCAAAGTAGATGGTTTCGAGGGTGAGACGCAATTTCGATTCCATCTCTTCGACCATCTTACCGATGTTGGTGATGTGAGTGTCGACGTCGTTGACTGGGGCTTCCTTCTCCTCCTGTCTGGTCAAACTACCTGACAAGTTGACGTTTCCGGTGTTGTCGTTTTCGGTCTCGATCGAAAGCATAATGGTGGAGGTCAATTTGTAACGAGCGTTCTTCTTCATGTCCTTGACTTCAACGACGTGAATAGAGTCCCAAGTACCTCTCATTGGTTGTCCCTTCTTTGATTGATCTTGAGTCTTCTTAATCAAAACTACTGCAGCAAATCCACCATCGAGATCCCAACAATAAACTGATGAAACACCACCTTCGAAATATCTGTTACATGGCAAACAACACTATCAGTCAATATATAAAAACCTCTTTATTATCATAACATAATAATGAACATACAGATATATATGTTCAATACAAAATACTTACAATTCACGATAGATATCAAATACTTCATTGGCTTGAACTTCAATCTCTCTCAACTTTGGTGATGGAAGAGCACCATCTCCAATGGGTGGATCGTATTTGTTTGACCATGGTGATCTATGTTATAAGTTAATGTTTATTAATAAATGGTTAATATGAATGAGTTTGATTTATGAATGTTGAATGACTGAAATATATTGTTTGTTTGTTGTTGTTGTTGTTTGTTGTTGTTTTTTTATTTTATTTACCTATAAGAATCACCATCTCTATTATAATCGCAAAGAAGATAATCACGCTTTGAAACTGGGTCGAAAGCGATCTTCAATGGTTGATCGACTGAGGACAACAAGTCTTCAGTTAAGTCTGGAACTAAATCGAGCAAACCTGCCAAATTATCTTCGATTTGAGCAGGTGGCAATCTTCTCATTAAATCTAATGCTGAATCTAACTTTGACATTATTTATTTATTATTATTATAAAAACTAACTAATTTAAATACAAAAAAAAAATATATTAAAAGGTGAATCAAAAAAAACTATTACTTTTTTGACTTTTATAAAAAAAAAGAGATATTTATATTATACAAATTGTTAATAAACAAGACAGTAGATAATTTTATCTATATAAAGTACACACAACACTCAGAGTGAAAAAAATTATATTTTGTTGAACAAAGCCAAAAGAACATTTTATTTTTTTTTTAATTTTGTTTTTTTTTTTATTAGATTTTTTTTTTTTTTTTTTCTGTTTTGAAAAACCCAATTTTGAGTCTGTTGGGTCTGCACGTTCACTATGAAATGCTGATAACGTTATATACTTAAGTGTTAATAACAAACACACAATTTTAATTAATAGAATATGTGTGTTTATTGATTATTTATAAAAATAAAACAAAACAAAATAAAATATAATAAAATCACCAATTGATTTTAAATAAAAAAATGTAGAGAATTAATTTGTTATTCGATTTTCATTATTTATTTTAGTTAAATGTTAGTTTATTATTTTAATTGGTAAAAATTGAGAAATCAGGATTAATGACTCTTTCTTTTCTTTTTTGATTTCTCATCTTCACTACTGCTGCTACTTTCATCGCTACTTTCATCCTTTGATCTCTTTTTCTTTTTGTCTTCTTTTTTGGTGTTGTTTGTTTCTTCTTTTTCTTTTTGTCGTCGGATGATGACTCTGACTCTGATGATTCTGATTCCGATGATTCTTCTTTCTTTGATTTCTTCTTTGATTCCTCTTTCTTGTTATTACTATTCTTCTTTTGCTTTTTACTCTTTTCGTCTGATTCTGATTCTGACTCTGATGACTCTGATGATTCTGATTCCGACTCTGACTCTGAATCGGATTTAACTTTCTTTTCCTTCTTGCTATCTTTCTTCTCCGCTTTTGTAGATGATGGTTCTTCGACGCTGACTGCAGTAGTCTCCTCCTCTTCATCATTAAACTTTACTATATCGGAGCTATTATTGTTTACATTCTTTTGTTGTTGTTGTTGATTCTTATTTAGTTTCTTTGGTGTCTCTACTTTAATCTCTTCATGTCCAGTAATATATGTATCGGAATCTGTCATCTGTCCATTGATTGTTATATAATTCTTATCGGTCAAAACACTGCAAATTGTAAAGATATAAAGTTATTAATGAATATATAAACTACCTATTAAGTGTTTATTGATCTCATTTAAACTACTTACTCTTTAACTCTAAATAAAATCTTTGTGCCAAGTGAAATTAAATTGGCACTGTTATTCTTGTCTACAAAAGTGTTTGAACTATGATCATAGTGTAAATCCTTTGGCAAATCAGCCTTTATAATCGATGCAGAGATAACTCCAAATACCAACAATGACAAATGAGTTGATGATACTCTCTTTACAATTCCGTCTATATAAATATATATTAGTGTTAGTATTAACTAACTATTATATTCTAATTGTAAAGTTGTCATTTGTCATATATATATATATATACATACGAATTAATTGGCCTTTAGATGGACGGAATACCATTAGACTGACGATGATTGGTACATTCAAGAATGGACTGTCATAGAAATTGGAAACCTCTTTGTCAACCAATTTCAAATTAAAGTATGATATAATGGTTGCTTTGAGATGTTTATTGTATCTGAATATCAATCTGTCGAGTGCTGACTTGGCACCACTGATGATATTGCCAATGTTGATTGGTGCCAACATCAACTTTAATCTGACTGTCACTATTTGAAATGGTGATGTTTGTGATTCTTCCATTTTCATCTATTACTACTACTGCTACTACTACTTTATTTGATATATATATATGTATATTTATAATTTAATATAAACACTAATATTATTATCACACAATCAAAAACAATGAAAAATAAAAAAAGAAACGATAAAAAAAGCAAGCAATAGTAATAAGAATTACAAAAAAAAACACACAGATTCGTTTCGTTTTTAATCAAAATCATTTTTTTTTCAACACCATTTTTTTTTTTTAAAAAAAATAAAATAAAAATAAATATATTAAAAATACAAAAAACGAATAATTGAAATTTATGCGAAGAACTAATAATATATGATTATTTTAATTTAGTATTATTTATTAAAGGTTTTCTATTTTAAAAGGGGTGAATTTGTTGTGAATGTTGGTTTGTTTGTTTGTTTGTTTGTTTGATTTGTGATTGTCATGATTATTATTACTTTTTAAAAAATACAAAATTGCTATTTTATTAGATAACTCATTTGTACTGTTGTTATTATTATTGTTGTTTTAAATATATTATATATATTATTGATTAGTGAGTAAATAAATTTATAGGATCTTTTGTTTTGGTGCTTCGTATCTGTCTGGGACTTGCAAGTCGAGAATGCAGCAGAGACCCATGAAGAAAATGACCAACAAAATGAAAACTACAAGGTAGGCCTCAATGATTGGACCTGGGAAATAATTAAAGTAGTCACTAGTTCCGTTTCCAGTAGAGTTATCGGTGGTGTTGCTGGCGTTTGGTGTATCTTGGAACATCGAGAAGTGGTAGACTGGCTCTTGGAAGTCTTGGAATTGCATTGGGAATTCGAGTGGTGTGGCATTCTCACCAGTGAAGAAAGATACTGATTCTACACCCTTCAAAACGTTGTTAACAGCATTGACACATTCATCTAAACAAAACAAAAAAAATGTGAAAGTAATAAAAAAAAAAAAAAAAAGAGTTATTTTTTGTTAGTTAATCATTACTCTTTTTTTTTGGATTATTTGATCAAGTTTGTACATACTTTGATTCTTGGTTGGCAAAACGACGACAAGGATGTCAACTTTCTTGTTGGAAATCATATTCTTGATGGATTGGATTTGTTTCAAGGTGATGTGCTCGGTCACCTTCGACGGTGAATTCAGAGTCGGAGGCAACAACCAATGAACCTTCGATTGAGTTGCTGATTGACTTGAGAACAGATGAAACGAATGAACCAGAGGTGGTGGTGTATGGGATAAAGATAGATGAAGCAGCACCCTCGATACTGTCCTTCATTGATTGCAAGTCGCTTTGTGGCTTCTCGTTGTAGCTATCGAAAATAGTTGAGAGTTCATCTGTACGGAGCTATTTTAATTTGAATAATAAATAATAAATGAATAAATATTTGTTAGTATATAAATAAGTTAACATTATTATTGTAATATAAATAAAGTTTGTTGATAACATGTTATGTGTCAAATGAAAAAGTCAATCTTTGGAGTATTTCTTGTTTTTGATTCTTTCACTTAATATTCCAAATAAATAAAGAAATCTATTCTTTCAATCTTCAATCTGTCTATTTAATCAATCTAAATCCTCAATCTAAATCTATATCTATTTATCTAAATGAAATGATCTGTCTTTTTTATATATTACTAAACTGTTTAATCTAGATATGCTGTATTGTTGTTGTTGTTGTTTGATTATATCATGATACCGTATTGACTTGTTAATCAATTATTACAACTCTAAATGTGTATCGATCTGTATGTTTTGTATCAACTCCTGTGACTTATATTATTTAGTTGTTGTGATATTATGATTCCATACTTGTTGTTGAACGAAAATAGTGATGATCTCTGGCTTGGAAGCAGAGATGACATCTGATTCTGAACCCTTAATGAGTGATACCAATAATTCCTTGAATTGATCAGCACTGTATGATTCTAAAATTTCATTCTTTATGAAAACTCTATAATTTACAACAGGTATTAGTTAACATGTATATTATATTGACTTGCATTTTTATAAATCTAAAGATCGATCTTCATATCGGTCTATCTCCACTCTCTTTCAACTTTCAACTTTCAACTTTCAAACTTCTTATCTTATATTTTCGCTGTGACAATCAACATAAACTCTCTTTATCTTTTTCTTTTCCTATACTATAGATCTTTTTGTTTTTTTTTTTTTTTTTTTTTTTTTTTTGCTTTTAAACCTTACTTGTTCGAAGACCAACCAATGATTGGAATATTTAAAGAGGCGATAGTAATACCGAATAAGACGGTAGCGATCAAAAATAATGTAGCAACAACCTTCATTATTATCTATCTATCTATATATAAATATATATTATATAATTTAAATAATAATAATATTAAAAAAAATCTAACAATATTAATAAATTACTACTGTTAATTGACAATTCTAATGACTTTGTTAGTTTTTTTCGAAACAAACAGAAAAACAAAATACTGAGTGGGAAGAAAAACAAAAATAAATTTTAAAAAACTTTGATAAAATAAAAAAAACAACAAAAAAAAAAAAAAACAAACTATCTATCTAATTCAAAAAGGAACCAGGGTTCAAAAAGAATCCACCACACCTGGGTGTGGAAAGAATTTTCTTTTTCATTTTTTATGCATGAGCTACGTGAAAAGCGAAAATGTGTAATACTTATTGTTGTTATTAAATTCACACGAAATAGGATACCTCCTCTGAATGCCGTTTTTCGATCAATAATAGATTAACTAATAAATAAAGATAAACAAAATTGATAGATCAATATAAAATCAACCAGGACTGCTGACTAGCTTGAGTTTAATTTAAAAAAAATAATAAAAAAATAAAAAATAAAAATAGGCAATATTGATTTGTTATTATATATTAGATATATTTATTTGTTACTATTTTAATTAACTATTATATTAATTAATATTAATTGATTATTAAAAATATATATTACAATATTTTGTGAAATGTTAATGACCTTTTTTTCTTTTTTTTTTTCTTTTTTGATTCTAAACTAAATAAATAATTGATGATATGGTTTAGAACCAAGTTTTGTTGAACACACAGGACACTGCTTTTTTCTTTTGAGAGCAGCATTGATGCAGGGACTACAATAGACATGTCCACATGTCGTCGACACTGGTTGTTCTATTTTCTCATAACAGATTGGACAAGTAACACGTTGCCTCTTTGATTTTGGTTTTCTTGTTTCTGGTTTGTCTTGATTATCATTGTTGGCGGTATTATTATTATTATTATTATTATTGGTGGTGTTGGGTGTAGAGCTGTTATTGTTGTCGGTGGTGGTAGTAGTTGTGGTTTTAACGTAGTCGTCGTCACTATCGTCGTCCTCTGAATCAGTCTCGTTGAGAATTGCTTTGTATTCATTGGAGTTGAGGAATGATGCTTGATTGTTGGAGCGAAGCTGTGGCTGTTGAATTGGAGCGAACGGACGATTGTGGAACATGCGATTGTTGTGGCCATTGTATATCACATCATCTACTATATGTCCACCACCGTTATTTCCATTCTGATTGAACACGATAATGATGTTTCTGTCTTGTCCGTTCTGAGGCTGATGTTGATGCTGGTGATGTTGTCTCATAAATGGATTCATATGATATGTTTGAATAGGTGGTGGTGGAACGACCACTACACTGTCATCCGTTAGATCTACAACATCGCTACTCGTTATAAAGTTGTTAATATACAGATATATATATATAATTAATGATCTCTCTAGATAGAGAGAAGCCACCTTACTTACCTGTTTGTTGTATTAGTATTTGTATTTGTGTTGTTAGTTGATGATGTATTGGCGTTGTTTGTTGTTGTTGGATTAGTTGGGGTTGGAAGTATTGAAATAGAATCATCATCATCTGTTATATCTATTTGAATACTACTACTACTATTGCTGTTGTTGTTGTTGTTGGCAGCAGTTGGGATAGGAGCTGCGGTGCCGGTGGCATTTAAGTTGGGGTTGATTTGACCATTCCTAATTAGGCTAAAAGTTTGATTGGGAAACGTAGTGGTGGCAGATAAACGTATGTATCTATCACCCACTGCCAATAATCTTACATTGTTGTCTCTTAATTCGTTGTGGTCATCATCGTCATCGTCATCGTCATCATCATCATCATCATCTTCCTCTTCATGATCAATGTCATACTCATTGTCAGCAGAATCATCAGAATCATCCATATTATCATTTATTTCATCTTCCAAGTCTATTATATCAGTTTGTGAAGATATTGTATGAATTTCTACCGGTTGTTGTTGTTCTTGTTCCATCGGTTCTTGCCTCACCTGTTGTTCGGGAATCGGTTGTTGTACCTCTGTCATTTGTTGTACCTCTGTCATTTCTTGTTTTAGTTGAATTGTATTGTCATTGTTTTCATTTGTAGTAGTTGTTGTTATTGTTGTCAGATTAATATTATTATTATCATTATTATCATTATTAATATTAGCATTGTTATTTGAATTTATAGATTCATCAGATATTACAGGTGGTATTATATTGTTGTTGTTGTTTGGCTCAATGAAACTATTGGAGATATCATTATCTGACAGCTGACCTCTTTCATCTCTATGTCTTTCTTCATATTCCATTGAACCATTGATACTATTTACACTTTCGTTATTATCATCCATTTTTTTATATATTTATCTATTTTAAAAATAGTTATATGAAATTTATATTTATTTCTATATATATTTCTGTATAGTATATAACTATTATTTATTTTATAATAATTAAACGAAATCACTTTATAAAGTTTTTTTTGAATGAAAAAGAATTAATTAAAATTTTTATATTTTTGAGTTTTTAATTTTCACAGTTTCTCGAGTTGTGGGAAAGAAAAACAATGATGTGACAAAATTGGTATTCAATTGCATAAAAAAAAAAAAAAAAAAAAAAAAGATAAATCTTGAAAGATGAAATCATTTATTTGGTTTGACTGTTGGTTATTCTTTTAAGAATCTCTATAGTAAGCTAAGGCAGAAGTCATCTTTAACTTCATATTTTTGTATTATTAAAATTTTTTTTTTATATATAACTTTAAACAGAGTTCTAAACTGATTTCCACAAACCAACTCAATTATAAGCTACTTTGGTGTTAGCACTGCATATAAATGAGGTTTTCCTATCTGGAAATTCATTGCGTAATGTGCAAACTTTTTAGTGATGGAATTTTTAAATTTTAGGAAATGCTCTTTTCAATATGAGTAAGTTAATGGTTGCAGCAGCAAAGGCAAAAGCAGTAAGCTCCAGTGATGCTTTTGTTATCAAGGATAAGTTCATTGAGAACTCAAGAAGATTAAAGGTGCAATCCCAGCTGGAAAACCTGAGCTTGTAGCTAAATGGGAGGAAACAACAACGTTTAAAATGGTATCTGGATTGTTTGTTATGGTTAATGCTGGTATCATCTATAAAGGATTCTATAGCTATGACAAGCTTACCGATACAGAAAAGATCTCACTCTGGATAACCTCTACACAAACTAGTGTCGATGGCATTACTTCGATTGTCGATGCAATTAAATCTGGTTATAAAGCATACAAATCGATCGGCGCGAAAATTGCAGACCTAATTAAGCCGAATGTAGTCTCACCAATAGCGCAGGCCGTAGCAACCACAAATGTCGCCAAGTTTGCAACCCTTATTAAAATGACCAAGTACTTGAAGATCGTCACTGGTGTTTTGCTTGTAGCTAGTATGTTGGTCTCAGGATACGAGTTGGTGACAGCAATTTCAAACAAACAGTGGGGAGAGGCTGCCCTTTCCTTAACCGAGCTTTCTCTGACGTTTGCCCTTTTTGTTTTAACATTCTTTGTCAGCACTTCTTGGTCTGGTCCAGCATGTTTGGTCTTGACTTTTGTTCTCATCGATATCGTAATTGCAGTAGCCAAGATGTTTTAGGACACAATCACACATTTGATTATTTGTTGATATTGTTGTAATGATTTGATTATCTCCAAGTTTCAATTTCTTGATGAGTTGATCACTGTTGAATATTGTGGATATAGTTGCTGTGTCGCCTGGTTCATAGGTTCATTCGTTCTATTTCCATGTGATAGACTTGCTCTGGTGAATCGCAAATTGTCAATCGTTTACTACTCAATGTTGAACAACTTAATAAAAAAATATATATGGAAAGGATTAAATAATTTAATAGTTTTGTTTTGTTTTTTATTTTATTTTCATTTTAAACTTTTAAAAGTTTGTGTTTAGTTTTGTTTGGCTTTACCTTGGTTGGCAACGGCTTGTTGGGCAGCGGCCAAAGCATTTGGATCGGCCAAATAGTAGTGTTTGATTGGCTTGAGATTCTCATCGAGTTCGTAGACCAATGGAATACCGGTTGGAATCTCGATTCCGACAATGTCTGACTCTGATACCTTGTCCAAGTACATGATGAGTGCACGGATACTGTTACCGTGGGCAGTGATGATTACCTTCTTGCCTTGCTTGATCGATGGTGCGACAGTCTCTGTCCAGAACGGGAGGAAACGTGCAACGGTGTCCTTGAGACACTCGGTCAGTGGGAGAAGCGCTGGGTCTACGTCCTTGTAGAGTGGATCGAGTGCTGGCGAACGTGGGTCGTCCGACTTGAGAGCGGGTGGTGGGACGTCGTAGGAACGACGCCAAACGAGAACTTGTGGTTCTCCGTATTTAGAGGCAGTCTCGCTCTTGTTGAGACCTTGGAGATCACCGTACATACGCTCGTTGAGACGCCAAGACTTTACGACTGGGATGTCGCTCTCACCGAGAACATCGAGCACAATATCGAGGGTACGGTTGGCACGCTTCAAAACCGAAGTGTATGCAAGATCGAAAGTGAAACCCTCATGCTTCAAGGTTTCACCACCCTTCTTAGCTTCTTCGACACCCTTGGCAGAGAGATCTACATCAGTCCATCCAGTGAAACGATTCTCTTGATTCCATACTGATTCACCGTGACGTAATAAAACAATTTTATATACCATCTTTTTTTTATTATTAACAAAATATAAATAAATAAATGAAAAAAAAATATCAACTATTTTTTAAATTAAACTAAATGATCAAAAAAAAAATTTATTGAACAAACAAATTAAACATTTTTTTTTGATTTTTTTTTTTTTTTCCTAGATCCGTCATTCGGAATTAAAGTTGTTTATCTGTTATTAACAGATAGTAGTATAATATTAGATATCGAATAAATATTATGAATTGAAACAAACAAATAAACAATATAAATTAAAACAAAAAAAAAAACTTTTTGGATTTGTTTGCGAATGTTTGATCTATGATAAAGTCATTATTATTATTCGTACAATAGGTTAATAAACTTTTGATTTGAACAAATTTGATAGTAATAAATGTTGTAGTTATCATAAAAAAAGACGACGATGAAATCACTGTTTTTTTCATACCCAAAAAAATGCTGTTGTCATGAAAAAAACGAAAATCTTTTGTTAATTAAATTTGCTCAATAAGGTTGTTACATTGCAATATTTATATAGATAATCATGTTATCAATAAAATATCAATGTTATAGAAATATAGTTAGAGGTGTACTTTTATCAAATAGATCGACAACTATACCAACTTTATCTGCTGTATCATCAAATTTTAGTTTATCAAAAACAGAAACCACAATAACTTTATCATCATCGATTCAATCACAATCATACTCTACAACCAATATTAAACAACATTCACAACACAGACAACAACAACAACAACAACAAAATAATTATCAAAAAAATAAAGTAAAATCAACAACAGTATCACCATTATCATCATCATCATCATCAACAACAACAACAACCACAAATACAAATACTTTACAAGATGATATAAATATAATTAAAATAAATTTAAAGAATGATCCACATGGATCTGGATATAAATCGTAAGTAGTAGTAGTAATCTCTCAAATTGATTATTAGTATCACTAGTTTATTAACCAATGTTTGTTGCTACACACTACTTTTTTTAGACTTCAACAGTTTATAGATCAATCAATTTACAGAGGACAAACCAAACTTCCAAGGATATTGAATGAATTCCGATTGGTTTTAGAAAATAATCGACTGTTTGATCAAAAGTTTACCGATTTAATGGCGAGAGCATACTGTGAGTTTGGAAAACCAGAGTGGGCTATCGGATTGCTCAAGAACAACCATCGTGGTATGGAAACTGGTATTTCCACGTGTGAAGTCATTGTTTCGACACTGACAAAGATGGTGAGACAACCGGGTTGCTCCGAGGAGATCCGTCATGCACTGAGCAGTTTTCTCAATAGCTCCATGTCAAAGATTCTGACGAAACACACCTATAATACACTGGCGATCGAGGCGTATCTCGCGTTGGATCAAGAGAAATTGGCACTCGAGGCATTCTCGCGTATCGACCACTCTTCGCTCACCAACTTTTACACACCGTTCCTCTCGATCCTCAACTTTTACATTGCAAAGGGACAGCATTTCGATTCGATAGCGTTCTTCTTTGAGCATATCGCCAACTTTGTCAGTTTTCTCGACACTCGTTTCTTCATGCAGTATCTCACCAACTTTCACAAGGCAGGTCTGAATGAGCAGTACATCTTGGATCAGCTGTCGGAGCGTAATCTCTGGCTGCACAAAGATCAGGTGCCGCTCACAAACAATCTCATCGTTTTCTATCTGGCGACCAATCGTTTGATCGAAGCACGAAAGATCTACACTCGGTACATGGCGCTTGGCAATCCACCGAGTTCGTTTGCCACCTTTCACTTTTTGAAGGATGCCATCATCCGAAAGGATGTCGACTATGCACTCTCGTGGCTACAGGAAATCAAGGACAATCAATTCGTACCAAACTTTGCACCCATCCAAAAGTTGGCAGAGCTCATGGCAGAGTTGAACCACGAACAGGGCCTAGAGGATCTTGCCGTCTACGTGGGCAATGTCGAAGCCAAGCGTGGACTGGGCACGCGTCTCATCGTCTACAATGAACAATCGAGCAATGCGTTGTTGCAGAAATTCACAAAGATGATCGAGAAGAACAGCGCCAACAAATCGCTGTTGACCAACCACATGATAAGACACTACCTTCAGATCGATCAGTATGAGCGCGCACTCTACTGGTACGCCAAGCGAGTCGTCGAGTACCAAATTGCAGCCAATCACCATACCGTTTACAATTTTATCATCTACCATCGAAGAAACAATCATATCAATCTAATTGAGTATTGGGAGCGTATTCGTACCGGCAATGGAATAGATCGATCCGTTGAAACAAAGATTGTCGAAGAGTATGAAACATTCTCGTTCTTTAAGGATCTAGAGATATTGGAACAATGGGATGTATCGAATACCGATGCACTACTGATGTCTGCCGATTTCATACCGTCGAAATCCAAACAACTGGCGTATACCAAGCTGCCAAGACGTAGCGAACGTCCACTCGACCGAAAAATCAGACAACTCATTGATTCTCAATCCTACTCGGAGCTATTCGACACACTGGTCACCTACTTTAAACAGAACAAATCAATAGTCGACAAGATTCCAGTTGGTACATTGCTGATCGATGCTTTGGTGTCGTTGAGTTCGCAGAGTCATCATATTCTCACACCACTCACTTTCAATCCAGAGATACCACCCGAGCTCAAAGCAATCATGTTCAATCCGCTATACTTTTCGCTACAGCTGCGAGATGGACTGGATGGTCTCGACGGACTGAAACACTATCAATCGCACCAATATATATTTTCAGCAAACTTTTGGAACAATATTATCATTGGATTGTTACGGTCGTCCAACAGCCAAGTGGCAATCGATTTGGTCAACCGAATGCTCAAGTTTATGAACTCGTCGCGAATCTATCTCTTAAAATCGATGACTGAGCGCTACTGTGAACTGTATCTACAGTCGCCAGAGTTGTTCACCGACGAACAGGTCAGAGATATCATCTACGATTTCGGATCGTCAATCGATCGTCCATCGCTTGGATTGAGTAACTTTTGTCTGGACTATCTGCTCAAGAAGAAGAATTTCTCGACCGCTCTCCAGATGTGGCGTGGCATCAGCGAGCGAAATATCCTGACCATTAAATCGGGAATCGTGTTGGCACTGGAGCGCAATCAGATGCCGACAATCGACCACCTCACCAACATGGAAGTATGGGAGACACTCCTCCCAGGAATTACAAAGTGTACACCGCTCTCGTTCTACGGTGCTTTGGCAATGCACATCGCCGCCAACGGTACACCCGGAGACAAAGTGACAGAGGTTGCTTTGACAAAGGTTATTGACATGCTACTCTCTTCGACTTCGAACGAAATGCCATATGTACTGAGCAACGTCACCAATGCATTGGCATCGGGCTATCCAGAGCAAGTCGTACGTGTTATCCAACCTCTGAAACACATCGATGCGAAAATCTACGAAAAACTCAAAGAGCTTGAGAAAACAAACGAACAGATTTCATTGCAACTAAAGAATATCAGCGTTTCTCATGTGAAAAATGTTGGTATCAACGAAAAAGCAATGAAAATCATCAATGGATTATTCGATGAATACAATAACGTTTCAAAAAAACAAAAAGAAAAGAAAGATAATCTAAACTAATCAAATAAATTTTGTTTTTTTTTTTTTTTGATAAATATCTCTGAAATATTAAAAAAAAGGAAACGATTTGTTTCTCAAAAATTAAATAATATAATATTTATTAAACTTGCAATCATTATAATGATAAATAAACATGTCAAACAGTGATAATTCCGATAATAAATTAGTTAATCTACCTCATATTCTTTTGAGTAAGATCGTAAAAGAGTTGGGAGAGAATATAGATATAATTAGTTTCAGTTTAGTTTGCAAGAAATGGTTCAAAGATAGAGATAGTTATATTGTTTTCAATTTCAATCATATACTTGCATCGAATAGTCTCGATGATCTAAAAAGCTTTCATTGGAATTCCTATAGAAAGCAAATAGAATACTCAAAATCAATCAAACCCAATTGTAAACTATGCTTTTGTACCAACGATGAACTAACAATCTATGATCCAAAGTATGTTAATTTCGATTATGTTTTAGACTATGGTAAGCAAAGAGGAAAAGATAAACAACTTTAGAATGACTTTTAATAATAATATTGTTGCAAATGTAAAATATAGAACTTTATTATGTTGAAAATCAACCATTGGTAATACCAAGCAATGTTGATGATATAACATTCTCCAACAGCTTCAATCATAGCTTAGATTTGATTAGTGATGCTTTGGCTCTCTCCAACAACAATGTTAAATCTCTTCATTTCGGAGCTCAATTCAATCAACCGTTGACACCTGGCAGTTTACCACCGACCATCACATCGCTAAGTTTATCTGAGCATTTCAATCAGCCACTAGATATCGATAGTTTACCATCGTCTCTAACTAGTCTTGTATTCGGTCCTCACTTTAACCAGGAGCTGCGACCTGGTGTGCTACCTCAGTCTCTGCGGTATCTAGAGTTGGGAGAAACGTTTAATCAACCATTCGGACATGGATCACTACCACCAAATCTCGTGGAAATTGTATTCTACAACGATGTTCAATCACCGATTCTCGACGCTCAGGTGATACCCCAATCGTTGCGCGCCATCGAAAACATTCCACCCAGCTGGATGGAGCAACTCGATCTTATGCCTCAGCTAAACAGAATCAGTATAAAGAAATTGCCGGCTCTCATATTTCCAGCTGGTTCAATTCCACCAAACATCACTAAACTCGACTTTGGATTCAATGCTAGCTTCATTTTGCACGATGGTGTACTTCCACCAATGCTAAAATCATTGAAACTAGGTCGATGTAGCTACCGATTGGAACATCTGTTCCCCAAACAACAAAATTCTGATGGTGGTGGTTTAGAACTCGATGTTTTATATCTTGGGTCGTCTTATTCTCATCCGATACGGGCAGGCACACTACCAAAAGTAAAGAGGCTGATCCTCCCAGAAAACTATAACTTTGAACTTGAGAAAGGTTCGATTCCTGAAGGTGTGGAGTTACTGGATCTAGTGTTCCTCTTCAATCAGGATATTCAGCCAGGTACCATTCCAAACAGTTGCAAAGAACTTCGTCTCAGTGGAGTCTACGACCGAAAGCTAATGGTAGGATCAATTCCCAACAGTGTGGAAACTTTGGATTTGAGATACTATGATCAAACCATTGAACAACCCACACTGGTTATTCCACCCTCTGTTAAAACAATCTGGTGCCACTGCAATTTCCTCATGAACAATCCTGTTTTTACACTCCCAACAACCATAACAAACATTCATGTATCAACAATGCTAAAGGATTATCACTTTAGAAGATTCGATTCAACTCATTTTCTAGTTATTTGTGGTTCTACCAATCTTGAAGGTGGTATTATTGAGTCAACAAAAATTAATGATAATTTTTTGACCGCACAAGAATAGGTTGTTTTTAGGGTCACAAAGAATGTGTTGCGACTAGCTACTGAACAAAAAGATTTATAAAATTTGTTTTTATTTATTAGTTTGGTGTTTCACCTTGAATTTGATAAATGAAATAGGTTAAATAAACATTACAAATTCACAATAAGATTTATTTATTGTTGTATTGTGAAAAGATATTTTGCAAATTGACAAAATTTTTTTTTGACAAAAAAAAAAAAAAACTATGTTGGATATTTCTATGATTGACAATTTTGATGATTAATAAATTACTGATTAATAAAAGGATGTCTTTTATAAATACTCAAGAAACTATAAGTAACGATTTACATTTTATTATATTAGATTATTATATTAGATTATTATTTTAGAAAGTTAAATTTATTTACATGCAATCGAAGAAAAGTTAAATTTTGAAAAATAAACAATTTTTCAATTTTCTTTTTTTTTCAGATTTAAAATGAACCATAAGTGTCAGAGTTTCTAAAAACTAAATTTGTTAAAAACAGGTTTTTGTTTTTAATTTGATAAGTTCTCCTTACTGCAATTAAATTAAAATTCAACTGTTACTGAAAACCCGGGGAGCTGTCCATTAATTTATTTTTTTATTATACCCCATTTATCCCCGCTACCGGAGCGTATATAAAAAACCGATGTCCTTAGTTACTTTTTTTTTAGAGTAAAAATCCCAAAAAGCATCTCTGATCTCATCAAGAGAAGTGGTGACGACTCCGTCAGATCTTTTGATTGATTCGATCAGTGAGTTCTTTGATCTTTTTTTTAGAGTGTTGGTGAGTACTGCCGATGGGCATTCCCTGTGGATAGATAAATCATTCACGAGAATGCTGTGAAAGAGCTTTTCTTCGGCGACTAGATCGTTGATCTTGTTCAGTGCATCTTTATGCTTCTGAGATGCCGGATCGCATGTGTTGAGAGTATGATTTAAAGATTTCTTGAGAGAGAGGCGCTCTCTAGATCTCGCGCTTTGTCTCTTCTTTAAGAATATCAATACCTGCAATTTGTTGACTGATCATGAGTCAACAAATCTTTTTTTGCAAAAAAAAAAAAAAAAAAAAAAAAAAAAATTTTTTTTGGTATAATAACAAACTTTGGAAGGATCAGAGGATGAAAGTAGGAATCTGTTGAATATCCACACGTGTTGCGCATCATTACGAAGTTGTAAGGTTAATATCAATACCTGCAATTTGTTGACTGATCATGAGTCAACAAATCTTTTTTTGCAAAAAAAAAAAAAAGTATCCCATTTCATTAGAATTAACATCAATAAACCTGGTGGCTCTAGTTCTTTTAAAAAAGACAAAAGACAATCATACATTTTACTGATGCCATCATTCGATCTATCTTCAATGTCCGTCATTTGTATTCACAATCTTTATTTTTGAAAAAAAAAAAAAATTTTTATAAACTTAATTTTGCAAATTTCTATCTACTTTTTTTTTGTTTTAAAATTGTTTTTGTTTATTTTCATTTTATCCAATAATATTTGGTTTGAATATACAAATGTAGTGTTTTAGTTATAAATATTAGAGGTTATATTTGAGGAATGTGATCACTATGTAGTTTTACATTAATAGTGGTGTATAAATATAAAGTGGTTGGGTGTGTGTTTGGTGACGATCGCGAATTGCTATTCCGATGGATTAACAAGACCAGTATACTAAACAAAAACAAAAGAAGAGACTGCTCTGCTTTTCTTTTTCTTTTTACCAAATGTCATCCCTTCTATTACTAATATTGATTATCATTTAGAATATATGACTACATGTTGTGCCGCTACTTTTCTGCTTGGTGTCTGTCCGTTGTCACCTTGGTCATCGTCGAAATGCAGAGTGTAAAACGATGTCTTGTTCTTGACCTTTTGTGAGCTGACTACAACCGCAGGATAGAAAGTGGTGGTATCGGGAAACATTGCCAGTACTTTAGTGTTGGCGGCAAACGTTGGCGGCAGTGAGTTGGCCGATGGCAACTGGATGATATCTTTGATGCTGACGTGGAACTTTTTCGATTCGTCTTCGTCCTCGTCGATGACTTCGTATTTCTGTGTCTTTGAATTGTATGATCCAACCTTGGCGAGAATCCAGTTGTTTGATTTCTCTTTGGCGGCGACCTGAGTTCCTGGTGGGATCTGTGCCGACGATTCTCCGGCGGCGGTGGCGGCGGCGGAGGTGTTGGTGTTCTTGTCGGCTTTGGGAGTGCTAGTTGATTCCACAGTCTTGGCTGGTGTGCTGACGGTGGGTGATTCACTGGATGACTCATTCTTTGGCGATTCCGAAGGCTGCTTAATACGCTTGGTCTTGTTGCTGGCGGAAGGTGTAGAAACCACCTCCTTTGACTTTCGTTTCAGCGAGCTGCTGTTGCGCTTATCGAATTTGTCAGTGTCATCATCATCGGACGACGACGAATTGGAAGACTGATTACCATTTGTATTGTTTGAATTTCCATTGTTGTTGGCTATGGCTTTCATCATTGCAGAGGACCTCTCATTTTTATTAATTTTATCTACATATTTATTTAATGTCCTAATATATATTTTAATAATAAAATTGGTGGTAATGAGAAAAAATAAAATAAAAATTAAATATTAATATTTTGAGCGTTGATTTTTTAAAAATAAATAAAATGAAAGTGAAAAAAAAAAAAACACAAAAATCACTCAAAAAAAATAGACCAATAGTGTGGGTGTGGTAGGTAAGAGTTCCCAACAGATCTTAAAGAGATTGTGTGGGTGAGTGGTGTGTTTGCTAATAGAGTGGTGGGTGCGATAAAGAGAATGTAAACTTATACATATATAAATAAAAGTGTATTGAATTGATTGTTAACTTGTCTTTAATAAATTAATGAGGTGAGGTTGTCAAATTTAAACTTTCAAATATATAATTATATATATATATAAATATAATCCAACTCTATATGATGATCGTAATTTATACTATGAAGAGTCGTTGTGTTCTTTAATGAGATGAGCTGAGTAAACTTACTTTTCGATTCCTTCAATATATGCTTTGTACTCTTGATATGCTTTGGATGCTTTTAAATACATTTCATTTCCGATATCGATTGGAAACAATACTAAATTATTAAAAGTGATTGGATGATTAATGACATGTCACGTGATATTATGATGATATTTGTGAGTAATGGTAGTGGCGGGTATTAACTTACGTTCTTCATCTTCTTCAAATATAGAATTTGAGTTGGGTGACAATCCGTTCTCTTTCAAGAGTATCAATCTCTTGTTGTAGATCTCGGTCTCGTCGACGATCTTCTTGATCTTTCGGAGCATTACGACTAATTGTACTTCGGACATTTTGTGAGTGTTGGTTTGGTTTGGTTTGGTTTGGTTGAGAATATATACAGATATAAGGTGGTTTTGGTATATTATATTCAAGTGTGTTTCAGAGTGTGATTGTTGTGATCTAAATGATTAAAATATTGAGATAATCTGTTATGTTTGCACTATAGTCGAGAAATACAACAACAACTATGTGGAGGTGAAAGATGTGACAAACAGTGATGGTATGTAATCATAAGTATAATGAAATTAGTTGCTAAACTATTGATAGAAATTCTAAACACTATAAATTCAAACTCTAAACTCGACAACAACGTTGAATCTAGATTCGAATGAATAATAATAGGAATAGGTAGAGTAATAAGAATTTTAAACTAAAACTATAAACTAAAACTAAACTAAAACTAAACCAACAAGTAGAACTAAATAGCCTATAGAATTAATAAGTGTAGAATAGTAGAAAAGTAAAGTAATAGAATATATAAATAAAATATAGAGATAGATAGATTAGATTGTTAACTAACTAACTGACTGACTAACTAATAAATAAAAATAAAAACAAAATTGTTTATTTTTAATTAATAATATATTTGTATAGGTAAGGTGGAAATTGGTATACCGAATAATTCTTTTTAAAATAAAGAGAGTGTTTGTTTTGTTTTTTTTTTTTTTTTAATTAATCATATTTTATTTTTATTTTTTTTCATTTTTTTTTTTATTTGATCCATGTTGTGATTTCATTTCCAAAAAAAATTTCATTTTCATTTTCATTTTTTTCAGCAGATAAAATTGGAAAACAGATAAATTTAGACTATTAGTTATTAGTTTTCACACAAATATGATTTAGACAAAAATTTAATCAAACTTGGAATTTATGAATGATGATTTTTTATTTTCTATATAATTTATTTTTAGATATGACATTAGATTTTATAATTTTTTATGTGTCCTGGGAAAACAATTAAAATATATAAAAAATATCGATATATTCAACAAAAATAAATTAAAATATATCTATATTTTTCTTGACAAAGATAATTGGAAATTTTTTTTTTTTTTTTTTTTTTGCAGATCAAAACAATTAGCATATATTTATTTATTTTATTATTAATTTATTATTATTTTTTGTTTTGTTAGACAATATATCGCAATCGAATGAAATATCTTTTTTTTTTTTTTGCTCTATTCGAAGATGTAGATCATATGATCCTTCAGTACTGATAGGAAATACAAGGATATTTCGAAAATCATGTTTTTTTGCTATGTAGTGAATGTGTATGCGGTAATAATAAAAAAATATAAATTGGATTCTGTGTGTTTTTTTTTGCAACTGTGATAATAATAAATTTGGTGTGTTGTTATTTCAACATTGCAATAGAGCTGTTGTTGTATTTTAAAAATAATCATTAAGAGAATCATGACCATTAGTATGGTATTATGCACACCATCAAATCAAATACTCTATTGTATATTTATTTACCCTTCTTACTTTTAAAATAATTGACTTTCAATTTAAGTATTTTCATTTTCAATTGACTTCATATTCACCTACTTTAATTAAAATAAATAAATAAAATAATAAAATAACATATTTCTAATTAGAAATTTAATTTATACACTTTTTCAAAGTTTCGCAAACAAACAAACAAATATTATTTATTTCATTTCAAACAAACAAAATGTTACTTCATGATGAAACTATTGGATTTTTTTGTTTTTTTGGAATGGTAATTTTATTATACTTCATTGGATCATCATTATGTTCATCAGGATCCTATCAACCACCAGATATAATGGAGTCCAATAGTTTAGCACAAACCAAAGATGCAGAGTTAATTGATTTTTGTAAATCAACTTTTGTATGTTAGTTAAAATATTTATTAAATTCATATATTGATTTATTATTATTAACAAATATTTTAATTAAAACAAAAGAGTTTATTTAAAAAAAAGAATTATTTTCCTCAAAAGATAAAGGAAGATTTTGGTACGAGTCAAAAGATGGCGGTTTATGTTTATATGAGATCATATGATCTATTCGAAGAGTTTCAAAAGTTGTTGGCCAAGCAGATGGGTGATGTCGATGTGAGAAATGGACTACCATCAGCACCGATTCGTTCATTCACACAATCGATGGAGCATGCTTCAATGTCAAAGGAAGGTATCATCTTGTACACAGTCGATGCCTCCACAATGGGATCGAATGTGGTCGATGCAGCATCGGACGACCAAGATGATTTCACAAGATTGGTACTCGAGTATCCAAACTATCATGTGATTCATACGCTTCTCACATCGCCAGGCACCCAAGCAAGTGAATACATCAATTCACCGATGCTCGATTGGATTACCGAGAACAACATCACATCGTTGGTATTCGAGTGTACCTCCTACACTACGGATCTATCATCACAAGAGTCGTTTGTCAGACTTCAATCATTAATAGGTGGTGATCTAAACAAAAGGGGTTAAAATGAAAATAAAATAAAATTGCAAATATTAGATAAAAAATAAAAAAGCCAATAAAATTATAATTGAATATTTAATTATTGGAGTAAAAGGGTTTGTTGTTTTTTTTTTATTCCACATGTTGTTGCAGTGGTAATAATAAACCAATAACAATATTAATAATTATAAAGATATGTTAAAATTGAACAAAATGTGGTGAAAAGAAATATTTTTAACTTAAATGTACAAACCATAGTTTATTTTTTTTTGATTGTTTTTATTATTCTAATATATATTTGTTATATATAAGGATTGGTTGATTATCTTCTTACAATTAAATGTTTGGTTGTCAAAAAAGAGAAATAAATATATAATTAACTTTTTAAATATAAATTAAATGGAATCAACAAACGCAGAAGAGTCTAAAAAAGATGAAAAAATTGATAAAATTATATCAATAGTTCCAGCAATCATAGGATTGTTATTGTTGATTTTCATTTTTTATGTGGTTTGGCAGCATTGTATCAGAAGAAGAAGAATCAATATATTGGATTCCGATTTAGAGGTCGGAAAGAAATATGTAAAAGATGATTTGGATACGTTGTCAGAGAGTGGCTATGAAAAGAAAAAATCTTATCAACCAATACAATTCTACTTTGGAGTACCGATTTCCATATACATCGCCAGAGATACCGAAGCATTCTTCCCAGAGTTTAGAGAGATCATTGCACAGGTATTTCCAGATGCATCGGTGATCTGCGCAGAACCACCGCTCTCTCACGCTCTCAATGAAATCGGTGTCATTCTCTATCCGGTGTTTGTATCGGGTGCCAGAGTCAATGCGTCGGATTACGAGTATGAACTCACTCAGTTGGAATCAAAGTATGGCAACCGCTATGAAATCATTTTCACGTGTTTGACGTACGGCGCCAACTCAAACATCAAAGGTCTGCACCGAGTGATACACGACCGCTTCAAAGCAATCAGTCTTGCATATTCCAGTAGTAGAGATCTTTGTTTTACAAATACCAATGAGAATTCGCTGAACCTACTCAAAGAAACATTTGAGAATGAAATTTCAAGATACAATTGTAGACAAAACATAAATATATAACAATAATAATAAAATTTTAGTTTATCTTTAGTTTCGATTTCTTCTTGTTTAACAATGCTAACGCTAAAAGGATCAGTAAATTTATACATAGACATACAACTATCATTCCAATGGATCTTGATGAATAGCTGTCCTTTGTATATGAACAATTGGCAATAAATATATCACTTGATAATTTCTTTATATTTTCTAAATATCTATTGTTGCAGAGTTGTCGAGAAAGAGAAAGAACAAGTGGTTAGTAGAGTAGTTAAGTTTATAATTTTTGATCCATATATATATGGTTATTTGATATATTAATAAACTTACATATATGACATTCTTTCAGTTTGAATCGCTATTTGGAGTGCTAAAGAATATTGGAATTTCTCGAGATAGTTTGCAGACATCTTCCATTGTTCACGTATCATTTGGAATTCGTTGGTGATGCTTGAGAATTGGAATTTAACGAGTGATACGTAGTTGGATGCACTGGTTTTGTGGTTGAGGAGGATGTTCGATGCCTCGTTGGTGAGTGCAATCGATCTCTCCAGTGATGAGATGATGTAGTTTCGTTGGACCGCATCGATTTGGAACTCGGTAAAGTAGGAGAATGGGAATGCGTAGGTGTTGGAGTTGGGTGAGTCACCGACACTCCATTGCCACTGCTGAGTTGCCGCCATCGATGCCTCGCTGTAGCTATAGTGGTTGGGTACGAGACCGCCCAGACTCAGCGCAGTCGCCGACAAGATGGCGGACATTGGATTGCCGAGGTTGATAGTGGTTGGCTTGCCATTACAAGAGAAGGTAGTGTTGTGAAGAACATTGGTCTGAACGGCCAACACCATATTGGTTAGGGTCTTGGCTTGCTTGTTCTTATCGATAAACACAGGATGTTCAGATCCAAGTGAAAATATAAAGATTGGAATATGTTTGGATTGATTTATGTTGGTGAGATCGTTGGGGTCGTCGTCGTGGTTGTCCGGATTCAATCTAGTCAATTGATACTTGATCTCCTTACTATCGATATAGTAGTTTAGCTTTGTAACAAACTTGCCATCCTCTGTAATGGTTGGAGTCAAAATAGTCTTTAAAGAAGTATGATATGCCAAAGCCAATGATGGATCTTCTGCCATTGATAACCTTTTATATTGTTTTTAGTAATAAGTAAATAGCTGAAACCAAATAGTAATAATATAATACATACATTTTAATATTAAAAGTAAACTCTTGATTTGGTGTCTTTAACTTTTCAATCTCATATTTAAACAAGTCGAAATTAAACATTGTAAAGTGTCTTGGATTATATTTCTAAACCAAATAGTATATATTAAAATATAAATGTTAGTTTATTCAATTGATAAAAGTAGAGGTTATTCGTATTTATACTTACATTATGATCTGTAATAAAAACAATATGGAAATTAACTCTATTATAAAACTTGATTTTAAATAAAGGTAATGGTTGTGCAATTAAATGTCTCAAACTATCTGATAGAACCGATCCCATGTGTGCTTTAAAGTTATTCATTTCTAAATCTTCGACACTCTCCATCTTATTTTTGAAATATATATATAAATGTGTTAATAATTATAATAATATAGCTTGCAATATTGTTTTAATAAATTATACAAAAACATACCAAATTACCAAGTAATAAATCCATTGAATCTAAAGGTGAATTAAAATCAACATTACCCTTATTACTTATAATATTATTTATCGATTGTTGATCTTTGATTAAAGCTTCAATATTTTCGATTGATTTCTTTAAATCTATTTCAATTTTTTTTGGTTTGTTAGTTATCAGTTTATCATTATTGATTTATATCATCATCATTATTATTATTATTAACATACATAAACAATTATCATTGTTTGCAGAATGTGGACTATCTACATCTTGACAGGAATTTTCAAATACGGTTTGTACGATTGTCAATTCCGATTGTAGTGATTCAATGAGTTCTTTTGCATCGTCAAAGGTGGCACGCAGTGAATCGACACGCTGTTCATGTGTACCGTATGGCACTCTTGGCAGTGTCAGGTTGCTCTTCAGTCCGTTGCCACCGATGGTAGGTCCCCACTCGAACGGACCAGCGGTGAGATCGATGAATGCGAATCTCTTGTGTGATATCCAGCTATCGACCAAGCAATTCTCTGTTATCGGATTGTCGTAGGCCGTCTGGATGTAGAATTTCTCGTACCACGTACCCTGGTTGTAGAGATGCTGCGCGTATTCCACTGCCGACAGTTGCTTGTCGTCGTGGTTGGCGAGTCGCGGTGCCGCGCATATCCAACGATCTTCATTTCCCTCGGGCGATCCGTAGAAGCAGCTATCGATCTGCGGTCCAAAGCTACCGGTGGCAGCAGTGTTGTTTCTATACTTGCTAAACTCCATCAGCATTTTCTTTGCCCACTCCGACGACTGCCTCGACATATCCTTGAACTTGACATTCTCATTGATATGACGCACCGATTCGCCAGGTTCCACATTGTCTTTGGTCGGCTGGAACATAGAGACAAACTTGTAATCGGAATCGATATCCCATTCACTATTGAATTTCAGCTTGGCATTCTTGTAGAGTGAATCCAATTCGCTATTCGACATACCTGTTCTATAACCATATCTAGCTTGAATATAATCATTGTCTGAATCATCATCATCATCATCATCTTCTTCTTCATCGTCATCATCTTCATCTTTCTTATCATTGTCAGTTGTTGTTGTTGTTGTTGTTGTTGTTGTTGTTGAATCCTCAATACTAGATTGTTTACTTCTTGATGATTTTGGTGATGTTGCTTTATTGTAATCTATCAACGGATTGTTTGGATTCAAAATATAGATTGTATAACTCTTTCTGTCCAGGTCTAAATGGTCGGATAACGATGAAAGTAACGAAGAAATCAGATATGGGTTGGTATAGAATCGTGATTCCGTTTCATTCTTTTTAGTTGTACAGTTTTCATCATAGTAACTACTATCCTCATTTCTCAGATTCCAATAGATAGCATCTTCAACCAATGTATTCACCAATGAATCTACTTTTGAAACTTGAATATCAAATCTAATAGTTTGATTCGTTGATCAATTGTTAACAATTAATTGATGATTGTTTGACTTATATATATATTTTAAGTAGCAATACTTACGTATATTCAATATGAGTTGGTGGTGTTTCATTGATGTCAGATGTAACTATATCTTCACCTAGCGGTACTATTACATTTGGTAATGAATGTTCGATGTGTTGGAACCAATCGATGAGATGCTCTTCACTCAGTCGGAAAGCATGATTACCATCACCAGAGAATCCTACAAATATGAAATTCACTGGTATTCTCAAGTGTAGAGATTTCGTTAGGTGTAGTGATAGGAACTTTCCAATCGATCCACTATCCAACCATTGTTGTAAACTACTTGATTTTAAATCAACTTCTAATTATTATTATTATTATTAATTAAATAATAATGGTCAATAATAATTGATTATTTAATATATATATAATCAAACATATATATTTTATATATTATCAATAATTACCATTTTTATTATTATAATCATCATATGGATAGTATTCTATATCTTTATGATCCAACAGATCAGCTAGTTCTTCATAGTTGTTTGTATGCTGATTCTTCTTTGTTGGTGAATTTCCAAGTACTTCTTGAATCTGAAGATTAGCTATCAAAATAATAATAACAATGATAACAATAGGTAGATTCTTATTAAGCATTGTTGTTTATGATTGATACCAAAAACTTCATAATATATAAATATGAAAATTTCAAATTGTAAGTTCAATCAACAATTAAAAATAAACCAATTTTAGAATTTATTTTTTTATTTTTTTATTTTTTAAATAATGTTTGGTTAATCTAAGGTTTATCTTAAAAAAAAAGAAATAATTATTATTTGAAAAATAATAATAACCAAAGTAAGTAGATACAAATGGAAACATTATTTAAAGACCATGTTTAAAAGAAAGTAATCAATTTTTAAATAACAATTTAATTCTAGAAATGTAGTCAAATGTAATTACTTTGATAAAGTGGGTTATAAAAATATATGAGTTTATATTTGTATCTCCGGTTTATAATTATTCCTCCGCTTTTAATGATTTGTAAAAAACAAAAGTCATGATCAAAAAAAAAAAAAAGTATTTTTAAAAGAAAAACTGATTTTCATTTAACAACTTTTATATAAATATATACACTATTGAGTGAATAGATTAGTTTTTATTCATTATTTAAATATTATAGAATTTATTTATTAAGAAAGAGAAAAAAGAAAAAGTTTTAAAAAAGAATTAAAAGAAAAAAAAAAAACATATTGAAAATTATGAATAATAGTGAAGATATTACAAGTGTAGTTAATCAAGTAACACAGGCATTGGAAGCACTTCACAATCCTCATTCAAATGTACAGATTTTCAATCAATCGCAAGAGTTTCTCGAGGAAGTGAAACGTCGTCCCAATGCCTATAGCTATGCATTGGTCATTCTTACACATCCAAATGAAATCGTCAGACATTTCGGACTGCACATCATTGAGAATCTCGTCAAGAATCAATGGGTAAATGCTTCTGAAAATGATAAGCAATCCGTAAAGAATGAAATATTAGGTTTTATATCAAAAGGTAAAGATTCAATCAACTATAAATATTCAATCAACAACTGATCAGTTGCTAACTATTCATCTATTAACAACAACAACAATAACAACAATACAACTACTTCTTTTTGTTTGTCAACAGTTCAAGTAAATGAACAGAAATTTATAAAAGAGAAAATGGTAACTGTTATCGTGGAGATTGTTAAACGTGATTGGCCACAACGATGGGCCAACCTGCTAGATTCACTCGTTCAGATTTCATCGTTGGGCGAGACACAAGCCGAAGTCGTTCTATTGACAATGGGACAGCTACCACATGAAATTATCTTTGACTCGACATCAAACAATATGATTGCTCTATCGGAGCAGAGAAAGAAGGATTTGATGGCCGGTATCAATCAGGCGATCACCTCGTTGTTTGCCTATTTCTACTCGATGTTGGAGGCACGCTACAAACGCTACCTGGAAAACGCCAACGACAAAGTCAACGTGAATCTAGTGTCCACGCTACTCTCGACGTTGCTATCCTACATCGAATGGGTACCTATAGAATTGATTCTCCAGCATAAGCTGGACTTTATATTCTGTCAGCTGCTCAGGGAGGTGCCGTTCCGTGTCAAGGCGACGGAGGCACTCTTGCTGTTCTTGTCGCGTCGTGGTCGTCCCGAGGAGCGCGCCAACTTTTTGAATATGTTTAATATGCTCGATCGTGTCACCGATGCAATGGCGGTGGCAACTGCCAACCATGAAGTGGACTACGCATTCCACAAGCGTGTCGCGCAGACTCTGACCATCCTCGGAACGAACCACCTCGACCAGACCACCAAGGAATGCAAACTTCCACCCAACTACCATGTCTATCTGCAGTTGATGATGCAGATGGTTTCGCATCCCTCGATTCTGCTCACCAGTTTGGCGCTCCCTTTCTGGACGAGCTTCCTCAAGTCACAGGACACTCTCGACCAAATGCAGTACTTGGAGCCGCTGTTGGTCGAACTTCTCAAGGTGTCACTCACCAAGATTCTCAAGGTTGGCGACCCCAAGCTCGGCAATGAAACAGCGCACTCAAAGTATTCCGCCATCGATTTTGGAACGACCAACGAATGGTCACAGTTTTACTCGACGGTTCGCAACCGATTCATGGAGATTGTCAAGCAGATTACAACGATCCGACCAGTATTGGCATTTAACTTTGCCGTCAGCAAGCTACATGAAGTCATTCCGAACCTACAATCTGCAACCTCTCCCATCACTCACGAACAAACACTTCTCCTCGAATCGATCTCATTCTTTTTAGAGTTGGTACTTATCAATTTACCGACCAACTTTTTCGACAAGTCATCTCCCTATCAACAATGTATTCAAGATTCCGAATCACTCTTAAAACTTTTATTAGAGACTAAATTTTCAGTAAGCATAGAAATAGCTATTTCAAACAACAAATAATTATATTAACATATATGTTTTATTTTTAGGATCCAAACTCTACATCATTCCAAATGGATTGTATAAAACCATTTATTTCATATTATAATAGTCATCCAATGTCAATTCAATATTTGTTGACAAAGATAGTTCCAATGATTCCATTCCATTCACAGGGCGAGAAAGAAGGTGGTCGTCTTTCAAATAATACTTTACATTGTCGTCGTAGAATTATCTCTTGTCTTTCGAATTTGGCATCGAGCATGCCAGACAAGCTGCTTCCATTCTTACCACAGCTGTATGCATCGATTCAACAGTTGTTCTCAACCAACGCCGTCAATGAAACCGAGCGTGTCATGCTCTATTTGCTATTGATTGTACTGAACAATCATGTCACCAACTTCCAACAGAGTTCAGAGTTTCTCAGGGAGATCATCACTCCGGTCATCCAGATCTGGACAGCACCCGACTTGACCGCTGCATTCCAAACACCAGAACAACTGATTTCGTACTTGGGACTCGACCAAAATTCACACCCAAGCGAAGAGATCATCGCCAGACGCAAGAAACTGCAGTACTCTGTATCGGCACTGCAAACCATGTGGAAGAAATCAGCACTTCCACCAACCACCAACGAAGACAATGGTTTCATTCCATTCATTGCCAATGGAATTAGCTATCCCTCGAAATGGCCAATCTCCAACTTTGCCAAAGAGGTCATGCCCAATGTCGTCGCCCTAGCAAGATCAATGCATGCACTCTGGAATCCAGCCATAATGTCCAAGGTCGCCTCTGATTACACTCCTATTTTCAAATTGGACGAAGCTATCACCGCTCCACTATTGGGTCAAGAATATCATAAAGTAAACAATAGTGAATCAGAGAATATTAAATTTGTTAGAAATTTATTAGATACATTAAGAGATTCGTGGTAACTATAGATAATATTTTTTTTTCAATTATCATTTCACACAAGATTATTAATTTTGTTGTTTTTTTTATTTCTATAGTTATGAAATGTTTGGATATGGATTTACACATTCAGATGAATTATTCTCAATAGCAACATTACCAAAGATTTTGATTGACTCTATATTCTCATCATTGGAATTCTGTGAGAATCGTCACTTGAAATTGATTGTCAGACATGTTCTTATGTTCCTAGTTAAACATTGTCCAACTAAACTTCAACCACAATTCTTTGACACCTTAATTCCCTCTTTACTCTCCATTCTATTCAATCGTATAAAATCAGGTTGGGAGGCAATCAATATTCGTTCTCAAAAGTAAGTTATCAACATACAACAGCAACAATAGCTTACAAATATTAACAATATATTTTATTTTTAATTCTATTTAAAGGGAGAATAAATCAGATGATTCAGAACAAAATGAAATTATTGGCGATAAGATATTAAGAGATTTGACATTGGAGTATACATTCTGGGTGAAAGAATTCCATGGTCATCCAGTTGCATTAAAGAATGTGGAGATTGTAACTCCGCTCGTCTATGGTTTGAGTGCATGTCTCATGAGTAATGATCATGCCGTCATTGCAAAGTCTACACCGATCTGTGTGCAACTGGTTGAGTTACTCTCTGAGGACGCTCGATTCCACAACCTCATTGGTAACGATATGTTTAGAGTCACAATCAACGTTATGGTTCAATCAAAGATTCCCGATTTCAACAATGATTTCGTATCGATTATTCGTGCTATTTACGTCAAGCTCGGCAAGCGTTGTGCTTTCCCCAACCAGATACTAGCAACACTTCCAAACGTCGATCAATCAGTGCTCACAAAGTTGGACAATGAAATATCCAAGGCCAAGAGTGACAAACAACAAAGAACCATCATAAAGAAACTCCTCGAAGAAGTAGTCATTGTCAATCAATCGAAACTCAAAAAACAATCGATTCTGGATCTTCCAGAAAAATTGTTTGTCAACAAAATGTCAGCGACCCCAGATGAATCAAACTTTTTCGATAAACACAATACCGATTCAACTAGTAACCTATTTGATTCATATGATTCATAAAAAAAAACATAGATTTTACAATATATAATAAAAATCAAAGATCTTTGATGGTATGAAATATATATTATATTCAATGAAAGACAGAATGCTTGGAATAAAAATAATACAAATCTTTTCAAATATTTATTTAATATAAAACCAAAATAACTATTTGTTTTTTTCTGTATGGAAATCAGTCTATCATTGTACCACAACAATCTATTCTATAATTAAAATTATTTTTATCTTTAATCTACATATTAAAAAAGAAGTTGGTTAAAAAAAGTGATGTTGAGCGATGAACAAGTTGTTTGATTGAACTTACTGTTGAAAGAGAGAATAAAAAAGATTTACCAATAATCGATTTTAATATATGATTTCTTTGGTCTGCAGACTCTAGTTTCTCAAATTCGCTCTCCTCTATGCCAATAATAAACTATACATTTTAATAAAAAAATTAATGATATGTGTATATCAATAAATTATTAAAATAAATATTTACTCTGTTTATGAGTGGAGTGGATGGTGTTGCAACTATAATATGATCATCATTTGTTGTCGATATCTTGTATGAAAGATGATACAACTTCTCCATTTCATTTGGACTTACAGTTGATACACAATGATTACATTCAAATATATTTTTGTTACCATTTGGGTTGTTATTATTATTATTATTTGTGTTACTTAATGTAAGTAACCTTTTACATGATTTATCTATAAATAGATCTATAGTTAGTATATTTTTATTTGTTTCTATGTATTATTTATATATTTACGAAATGCAAACAATGGTAATTTATCATATAAAACTAAATCTCTTATAGTAATTCTAACTATTGTATTATGATATTGTGATTGTTGAGATAGACTATCAATGGTTTTGTATAGGAATTTTGAATTGATTACACCAACCAATGAACTGACTATATATTTTGTAAAAAGAAAATTATTAGTATTTTAAAATATTTTTTGTAATATATGTATTATTATATTAACATACCAGGTTGAATAATTGTATGTTCATGATCAATATTAATGAATAGTTTAAGTTTTTGATCTTCCTCTATGTTAGCACCACTTCCACAGGCACCAACACTGCTACTGTATAGGTTGCTAAAGAAACACTGCTGACCAATTCGAATCAAACTTGATATTCTTTGTATGTTCCTACCGGTTAGAATCAATGTCATATTGGTATTCGACGAATCACTAATAATAATAGGTAGCTTTAAAGTTTCATTATCCGATAGTTTCTAAATATAAATAAAATATTTATGTTAATATATATCAATTGAAATGATCTATTTTTATTTAAGAAATACTTACTATTTTACCAATTGATATCACTCTTGCAAGTAATGATATACGTTTCATTCCAAATAGAATCTCATTTAAATTGATTTGATTCATATAATAATACATATCTATTTCATTATTATTATTATTGCTGACATTATTAATATTTGTTATTGTATTAATTGTATCAAAGTATTCATTTACATATGTTGTTGGTTCACTTGTAGATTTAGCTGTGGATGAAGGTATGATAAAGAAGATAGTAGAGTTGGTAACTTCAAATACATGTATGAATGGACGATGATTGTTGTTGTTGTTGTCATTTTCATTATCATTATTATTGTTGTTGTTAATGATGTTCGTAGATGATGATGATAGCCTTTTACTGTAGATGAGTAAACCTTTAATTACAAGTGTTTCATTTGGTTGTAGTAGATTGATAGTCTTACAGTGTTGATCCCAGAATACGAGTTGTACTGTGGCGTTTGAGCACCTATCATGTAAATAGATCGATTGCTTCATATTGAATTCGAAATGAATGTCATGAGGTATCAGATTATACCATTTCATTTCATTGGTTACTTTCACCGGTGATTGGTCTATCGATAATATATCCAACATTATGAATCCATCTTCATTACAACAGTGATTATTATATGGAATAGGAGCATCATCATCTTGAATTCTAATACGAAAATGATTGAACATCATATCTTGTAATGTTCTATAGTGAGGATGTTTACTAATGATATCGATCCAATCTAACTCTGTTTCATCCAATATAAATACAATGATTTCAGTTGGAAGTATTATTCTATTATTCATAGGATCATTGATTGCTTTAACATCCAATTGTTGTTGTTGTTGTTGATTATATTGATATAAATTATAATTTACAAGAATATTTGTCATTCTAACAGTTCTATTCTTTTGTTTTGTTTTATAAAATAGATAGATAGATAGATAGATATATTAATAAGAAATGTAGATATAAAAAATGGTGTTTAACATACTTGTTTGATAATTGAATGATTTAATGATGAGAAGTAACGATCATTTAACAAACTATTGAATTTAGTATGTAAGAAATGATTGATGTTTGATTTAGAATCACCAATCTTTAATTGGGAGTATGAGAATCTATTATTAGGTTTTGTTGTTTTTGTTGTTGTTGTTGTAGAAGTGGTTGTTGTTAAAGGTGTTGAAACAACATCAAAGTCAAATATAAACTCATTTAACTCGTCAATGTCCATTTTATCTATAATATTATTATTGTTGTTCTTTAAATTATTATTGCTATTATTATTATTATTATTATTGATATCGATTATCTTTGATTCTATTATCATATCATATGGTATATCATCTTTTTTAAAATAACTAGCAATCGAGTAGTTACTAGTAGTATTTTGTTGTTGTTGTTTACTATTTGTATTTGATTGATTCTTATTTAGATCACTAGTATATGTTTCCCACTTTAACATTAAATTGTTATTAATAATAGTAGTAAGAAATAATAATGAAATAATGTAGTATACTTTACATTCTTTTGTAATTCAGATTTAACAATAGAGTAGGTGATACCATCGGGGTGTTGTTGTAAGAGGTGAATAAGATTGATGGCTATCCAACTCCAATTAGGTTTACTGATAACAAATCTACAGTCATTGCTATTGTTATTGTTATTGTTGTTGTTGTTGTTTTTATTGTTGTTGTTGTTGATGTTTGCATTGTTTGTTATCTCTACCTTTTTCTGAATGATAGACTGTAACTCAATTGTTTTCTCTCGAAATTGCATCACAACTCCAGTGTTAATATCATCAACATGTTATATAACTGTTTGGTTGGCGAATCAAAAAAACTTTTTAGATTTTGCAAAATTGCATAATTAAAACAATGCAATTAGTTGAATGAACATAGTATTTCTTTATCATATAAAATTGTATATTTATATTATTTATTTTTAGATTATTATTTTTTTATTTAAAATAATAAATCGGTTGGTCTTTTAGATAAATAAGCGGCAATTGATGGAATTGCTTCAAAAGTTGATTTAAAATTGCTGAGGGCTGGATAGTTGTCAACGACCTCTTTATAATCCTTGGCATAGAGATTCTCCAGTGTATAGTAGGCATTGGCATCGGCAGCAGTCAATTTAGTACCAACAAAGTGTTTTCCACCATTCTCAACTAAAATCTTCTCCCATGCCGAGAGGAAACGTGGCAGTGTCTCTTCTTTATACTTTTTCTTCTTCTCATCGGTGTCATTTGAAAAGATTGGTGATGAAATATCGATGGCTGCCTGTGAGATAGAGAGTACTTTAGTTCTATCGATCAGATTGTCACCTGCCAAATTGTATTTGCTAGCAATGTAGTGTTCGATGGCAAGTGATTGGGCAACTTCGAAATCACCATCAATGAAATATGGCAATTGCTTGTAGGTTGCTTGTTGTTTGATACCATCCAAAGCCAAAGGAAGTGCGTGTCTAACATCATTGAATTCAACACCTGCCAAACTCAATAAAAGTCTGCTTGCTTCAGCTCTTCCACGACCATTGAACTGCAAATCAAATTCATTCTTAAGTTAGTACTAATTTAAACCGCTGTATGTGCATATTATTATAAAATACATACATAATGTAAAGTTGGGATTTGATTTGGTGTCATTTTTTAAGGAATTAAAATAGTTTATATAATTTGAATAAAAGTTATTATTTCTAACTTGTTATTATTATTTGATTTATATGATATTGTATTTTGATCAAATCATTCATTTCTATTTATATTTAAGCTATTCTTATTCTAAATTAAATTTCACATTCCCTTATTCTAAATTTATTTTAATTCACAAAAAACATAAATATTCTCGAACTAACCCTAAACATATGTAATTTTTTTTGAAATTTCGAACATTTTTGTGGTGTTTGAGAACGTTGCTTCAGAAGTTATATTTTTTGATTGTTTATACCAACATTCTTAATATAAAAAAGCTTCTAAGAATAGATTGTAAATTTGCAAATCAAAAATAAAATAAAAATTGAAATTAACAAAAAAGCTTCTTAGAATGCGATAATAAATTATCATAATGTTTATTTGTACATGTTGATGATTAACAAGATTTGGTAGTACCGGTGGTCAATGAAGATTCAGAAGAGGAAAGTGAAATTATTCTAGCTTCGATTCGGAGTGACATTTGATATAGCTTGTCTTCGTGAGTACGTTTGTCAGATGGCACTCTAGGGAACTCTCTCAAGAACTGCAGTATCTGTGGTTTCGGTGTAATCGTATACGGTTGTTGTTGATACTGTTTGATTTGTGTGATTACCTGATAAACAAGTTCTCTCTTTTTGAAATTAATTAATTCCTTATTGAAATTGGGATTACCTTCTTCTATCTACATATTATTATGATTATTTTTAATATTGTATTAAACCTGTGTTAGTACTAAACACTGAATGTTATTATTATAAATATTATTTTATATAACTTACAAATACAAGATCAGTTAAATGAATACCTAGATAGGGTATAAGTGGAGGACATCTATTTTGTATTGATTCACGATAGGTCTTATGAGAGTATTTCGTGTCGATCAGTTTACTTAGTTGTTCAAGGTTTTTTTGATACTTTGTTGGAATACGGTCTCTGGTCTTTTGAAGACGGTAGATGCTAGAGGAATACATTCCCGCGAGACAAGCGAGGAGAGAGTTGAAGTTTGACAGTTTGTATAGACACTTTGAGAGTTTAATCATCTTTACCATTAGCTTTACGCGCTTTGACTGTTCGAATTCGTTGAGGATCGCAGTCGAGACGAATGAGCTGATGCTGTTGAAGCGATCGATCATTGTCATTACGTTGGGTGTGCGATGTTGTAGCTCTGGTCTTGTCCAGGCTTTGTCAAACAATTCGAATTCATCGATCGATGCGAACGTATCGAAATCGAGGAGTGTCATCTGCTTGGCAACGTCCATCTCATTCAGCGCCAATATGAATTCGGTACTGTATTTCTTCCAGAAGATCTTGGCGGTTGGTACTCGTTCGAATGGTGGAAGTTCCAGTCTCTTCTTGGTTGTTCGCACACTATTGAATTGCTTCATGATGATGTCTGAGATCTGACCGTGTCCTGTGGCACGTGCATTGTAGAGGAACAGCGTGATCGTCTTGACAAGCTCGATAGAAAAGTCAGCTGGTCGCTGGCCAACCCACATCTTTAGAACGTTCAAGACACGCAATTGGATCGGTCGTTGTATCTTGTTTCTAAAGTGACTGTGTGCATGTATACCGAAATTCGGTACGTAGTATCGCTGTATTAGCTTCTCCAGTAGAACCTCGGGTTTTGTGAACGATCTAAAAGTACAGATAAAGGTTTTAGCAAACTTTAGCTCTTGACTGAGTTCATTGGTGAGCTTAATGATAAGTTGGTTGAGTGTTGCGCATTTGATTGGCTTGGAGTGACCGACTCGTACCGGTGAATCATCGTAGACAACATTACAAATCTCATCGTTTCTCTCCAACCAAATAGATCTATCGACTTGTTCAGGTGTCTTGTTTGGAAAGCTTGCCAAGAATTGGGTGATAGAGTATTGAATTGCCTTTTCCATATCTTCGGCATTCGGAGCAAAACCAGGATTGGCAATCGATCCAAACTCTTCATCATTTTGTTCCATCTTTTTCTTGTTTGGATCTGAGAGTATCTCCAACATATCTATGGTATTCAATAATTCATCGGTAGAATTTGTTGAAATGATTTGACTATGATTAATATTATTGTTGTTATTATTATTATTATTAATACTGATATTATTTTGGTTATTATTTTTCAAGTTTGAACTACTATTAGATCGTAGAGAGTAGGAAGATAGTGTTTCATTCAATTGTGGAAGTAACTGGAATGCTGCATAACTTAGGTGTTGACTACGTTTGCGTAGAGTGTATTGAAGTTTAGAGGATGACAATGAAGTCGGTAGAATTGGCGAGTCGGCTGACACTGCATGATGGAGATTGTAGCTTGATACTGATCTTGGTGTTGCAATGGTGGGGTACATTATTGATGGCGAGGAACATGTTGAATGTCCACCTATTCCACTGCCGATTGCATAGGGATAGCTTGTCATTACACACCTCAGAACACCGAGAATATTCTTGATAAACTCTTGAATGTGATCTTTCAGTTGTTGAACACAAACATTACTAGTTGTCAATGTGTTTTGTGAGACGATCAACTTGTTCAGATTGCCAACGAAATCCATGAGCTGGTTGATTACCATTGTGCGTGGAGGTGAACAAACTACGATTTGTTGTTGGATGAAATTGTTACATTCGGTTGCCATGGTGACAATGGGAGATGCTCGGTCGAGTGTTGCATGGTAAGTCAAGAGAGTCGACTCCAAACTAGCATGATCGGTACTATTGTCAAGTGAGTTTAACAATCGCTTGGCACAACCAAAGATATCTCTGCACTGATCAACCAATTCCATATAGACAGATCCACTCTCTTGCATCAGATAGCTAGATGATGAACTCGAAAGACAACTCATATTCTCGAGAACCAATGGTTCAATATCACAAGAAGATGTCATCTCCAGATTTGATTTCAACATCAACGGAGAGTGTATTTCATCATCCGAACATCCTGATTTCCAATAGAACAATCTAATAAATTCTCTAAATTGTAGAAATATTTCAACATGATTCCATAAAAATTCTATAAAGTAATAAAATAATTAGTATTTAGTAAGAAATAACTTAAAAATAATAAACACTTACCTTTTGAAATATTATCACACGATAATCTTATATTTGATAAAAACATAATGAAATGTTTAACTTCATTCTCGAAATGTTCAGTAAATTGATTTGAATTGAAAAGATTTAATTTATCTCTAACGAAAATACATTCATTCTCTAAAAGCTTGAGAGTATCTTCAAAATCCTATTATTTTAAAAATTAAAAGTTAAATAAGTTAATAACAAATAATATTTAAATATCTAATTAATTATTTGATATTTACTTCAATCATATTTTTTAATTTTCTATCTTCAGATCTTAGATTTCTAATTGAAATTGGGAATCTAGTGTTGAGTGGTATTGAAAGAGAGTACATTGGTGTATTATAACAGTAGAGTGTATTAAACTTTGTATCGATAGTATCCAATATACTCAGTAATGAATCAGAGATTGGTTCATCATATTCAATGTCAACCAAGTTTTCATTTTCACCCAAAATCGAATCTAGTGTTTTCTCTGCCAGATTTATAATAAAGATATTATTTCCAATATTATTACCAAATTCTATACTTTTATTTAAACTATTTCTACTATTGCATTTTTCATTATTTACATCTATATTTTCATTTTCATCCTCTTCAGTGATAGAATTTAACTTATTATTATTAATATTGTTACTGCTACTGGTACTAATATTATTACTATTATTATTATTTAAAAATATATAAATATTACAACTCGAATCTAAAATATGTCTATAATAAACTTTATCATTTCTTTTTACATTTAATTTCCAACTCTTTAAAAAAAAAAAAAAGTTAAGAAAAAATGTAAATAGAAATAATAAAATGTTGATATTAAATTACCTTTTTTGAAAATTGTATTGATTCCAAATTATTTTCAACTGAAATATCGATATCTTGGAAAATCCATTCCAAATGATTGAAATCATAAATTTGTAAAAGTGTCATTTTTTGTTTTTTAAGTTTTATAGTTCTAAATATTATTTTTCTATTGTTATTATTATTATTAAATCCACTTTTTTACTACTAAGTATTATAGGTTGTAAGTTAAAATTTTACTATGAATATACATCTAGATACAAAGAGAAAAACAATGTGGAGTTGGACTTTGGTGAAAAAAAAAAGCTAAACGGAAATATCAATAACAATCAATTTTTAACAAATGAAAAAATTGGAAAAAAGTATACTTTAAAGAAAAAAGTTTTAAAATTATTTCTATTGATATCAAATTTTAAATTTAAAACAATAGATAATTTAAATATTATTATTGTTGTTGTTGATAATAAAAAAATATAGATTATATGGAGTGTATAATAGAATGTTTGGTTTTGGTTTTGGTTTTGGTTTTGCAAGAGTGCAAGTAAAGGTAAAAAAAAAAAGAAAGAAGGAGTCGTCGATTTAGTTTTTGAACTGATATGAATACTACTATTAATATTATTATTGTTATTGTTATTATTAGAGTGTATATAATATATATATTTGTGATGGTGTGTGTGTTGTGTGATGGTGGTGGTGTGTTTACTATTTATTTATTATTTATCTATATAATAATTAAAAAACCAAAACAAAATAAACAAATCAATTGAATTGTGAATTGATTTGAATTTAATTTATTTGATTTGATTTGATTTGAATTTATGAAATTGCAAAATATTTGATATGATGTAATATTATATGATGGGTTGATGTTGTCGGCACTATTTTCTATTTTCTTATTTGTTTGTTTTTGATTATTTATTTGATATTGTCTTTTTATCTTTTTTTTTTTTCAGTTTTTGATTAAAAATGGTAATGGTCGATAGGATTGGATTAATTTTTGTCTTTGGTTATATTTTATACAGTATAATTTGGTGTGTGGTTGTGTTTAATTATTTCTATCAAATTAGGATATAATTAGATCTGATATGAATTATTGATAACTATATCCACCAAAACCAAATGTCTGTTTGGACAATTGTTTGATAAATGATAAATAAAAATAAACACTTCTATAATATAAGGTCATATATAAATATATATATATTTAATAATAGAACTAGTAAAAAAAAACAGTGTGTATATTTAATATATAAAAATAGATAATACCAATAATAATAAAAAAGTAGTAGATCAAGTTTTTTTATTAAAAATATACTATAGTGAAATTAATTTAAGATTTAACTAACTAACTAACTAACTATTTAATTACGCTGATCTATTCTTTCAATTCTACTATAACCAACTATTATTATTATTATTTTATTTTTATTATTATTATTATTATTATTTTATTTTTATTTATTTATTGTGTAAATAAATATAGAATTTGTTAGTTCGTGGTGTGTGTTGAGTGCACTCTTTAAATATTTGATGTTATTGTGCCAAAGATGAGAGTGTGGTGTGAGTTCGAACATAAGTTTGCTGTGGTGTCATACAATATATGTTCAATAACAAATTTTTTAAATGGTTTTACGCATATAATTTAAACAAAATCAAAAGATAACAATTGAATTAGTAGTGGTTGTGGTATAAGAAAAAATTTGCAAAACTAAAATAAAAGGTATGAATGTTAGTGTGTGTATGTGATTGAGATTTATAGAAGTGATGGTTGTTTAGAGTGTCAGCCTGAAGACAAATTGTATAAATATTTTTGGTTTTCTTATAATCGTTTGAATTTTGGGATATGTGAGCGAGTTGAATTTTAGTGGTCTTTTAAAACAAACTAGTTTTAGCATTGTACTACCTCACACATACACACTGCCACCAACAACTCACTGAGCAGTCAGCTCCACCTCAACTTCTCCTCACTTAACACTCACTCATTTAAACAGTAACACAACTATTTGAAGTTGGTGCATGAACAAGTGGTATTGACAGAAATATTAAGCACCTATGATTGAATGTTAAGATCAACTGTTAACCATCTCCATATACACACACACACCTAATCACTCTTCTAACAGTGGTGGTATTATATAATACGCAAAATGTTTGGTAAACACTAACCTAAATAATGTGAACGGTGGTCGGTCAATAGTAGTTTAAAATCCAGGGATCTATTCTTTATACGAATACAATTCAATTCATTTCTTGTCCAAATAAGGCTACTTGTAAGTATTAACAGTTTAAAAAATTGTTTTTAAAAATACTATTTGTTTAGTTGGTGGAAGAAGATACGATCCTACCTAGCTTGATTATATAATGGTGATATGATTTAAAAAGTTGGGGTATGATGTTAAGTAAACCATAAGCTGAACAATAGAATTCTCACTATTGATTTGCTTTCCAAAGTTCATTTTGTATACTTTAGCAAAGCCATGCTTCCCCACTTAGAAATCTAATTTATTGCTTTTTGGAACGACGAGAAACTTCATTGATGGTAACTGTTTATATTAATTAAAATTAAAAATAAATGTGTGATGTTGATTTTGGTTTGACTTGTGTGTTTAGTTTATTTATTGATTGTTTGTTTGTTTGGGTGCATGTTCCTAATTATTGAATAGTGATTAAAGAGTTTTGAGATTGGGTGAGCTGAGAAAATTAATTAACTTTAAGTGTTTACAACTTTACAACTCAAGTTACTATTGATGTTTAAAATTTAAACAAATGAAATATAATTGTCAAACAAAAACAAAACAATTTCTTTTTTTTTTTTTTAAGATTAATTAGTGAAAACAAAAAAAAATAAATAAAGAAAAGAAAGAATTCTATTGATATTTATCTATTCCACTTCCTATCGAATCTTTTTAATAGTAATTGAAATCCGCTTTGCATGTCAACCAAATCAATAAAACTTTGTTTCCTAAAACTAAAAAAAAGCAAATAGATTTTATTTTTTCCTAATTTTTATAATGATATTATTATTATTATTATTATTATTATTATATATATTTGAATATTCAATGAATACATTTTTGTAGAACTATGTATTTTTTTTGGGTTACACACAAAATACAATAATTAATTGGTCAGTATTGAAAAACCAAAAAAATCCAATTTTTGATTAGTTTTTTAATTTTTTTTTTTTCAAAATATTTTTTTTGGTCATAATTGTTGTTAGCAATCAATCAATCAAATCAATACATCGGGGTTATTACAAATAGAATTTCAAATATTTTAATAATCAATGTTTAGTTTACTTGTAGACCTATTGGAAAATCACAATTAATCAATATTCAAATATTTAATCAAAGTTTTTATTGTTAACAATGGAAAGTACAAACGTTAACAATACTAACAACAGCAACAGCAATAATAGTAATAGTAATAGTACAACCAATCAACCACAAACTTTATCAAACTCTTCTAATAGTGTATCAAATAATAATAATAATAATAATAACAGTGTAAATAATAATAATAATAATGAAGGTATGTTATGTTTTTTGATTGATTATATTTTCAATCTTTTTATTTTTATTGTTTTTTTTTTTACATATGATTAATTAATATGATGATCATACCACCACTGCTACTATAATATTGTTTAGCTTCAACAGCATCATCGACAGCAACAGTTGCAGCAGATGTAGGTGTATCTAATGCATCGGTGAAAGCATCGCTCAATGGTATCAATCATCAACATCAGAAACCACTGCCACCCGTGGTTTACAAATCGGTCGATGTCAATGGTGCCTGGATTAGCAATAAGCTGAAAGAACGTGAACCAGAGTTCACCAAGAAGGAGAATATGGTGATATTTCTTGGAACTTGGAATGTCAATGGCAAGAAGCCGGCAGAGTCACTCGACCAGTGGCTGTGTCCAGGTGCCGGCGTCGAGGGTGGCGGACTCTCTGCTTCGGCCGGTGCCGCTCTCTCGCCAGACATCTACGCGATCGGTTTCCAAGAACTGGATCTCACCGCCGAAGCATTGCTACTGGGTGATACCACGCGAGCATTGCCATGGGAGCAGGCAATCGCCGCATCACTCGCCACCCAGGGTGAATATGTAAAGCTACTGTCGAGACAACTTGTTGGTATCCTGCTGTTTGTATACGTCAGGAAGGAGCACCGTCCACACATCACACACGTACTCTCGGACATTGCAGCCGTTGGAATCATGGGTATGATGGGAAACAAGGGTGGTGTTGCCGTACGATTCCAATTCTACAACACATCGATCTGCATTATCAACTCTCATCTCAACGCACACATGGAAAACATACTTCGTCGTAACCAAGATATGAAAGATATCGCACGTACATTGAAATTCGCTGCGGAAGATGGATCAACATTTTTAAATATATTCGATCATGAGTAAGGAATCAACCATGCTAAACAAACACTGATCGATAGACAGATAGATAGATAGATAACTTATATATATATTAACATATCTATTTTATTTTGAATAGTCAACTATTTTGGATTGGTGATTTAAATTATAGAATACCATTACCGGATCAAGAGGTTAGAGATAAGATTATACAGAAAGATTTTTATTCATTGTTTTTAGCGGATCAGTTATATTTACAGATGAAGAGTGGCGCTGCTTTCGAAGGATTTCAAGAGCCACCCATCAGTTTTGCACCCACCTACAAGTACGATCCTGGAACCAACGATTATGATTCCAGTGAGAAAAAGCGTACTCCAGCTTGGTGCGATCGTATTCTTTGGAAGACTCACAAGAAGGCGGAGAACGTCGGAATCCTCTCGTATCGTCGTCACGAGCTGTTGTCGTCGGACCATCGTCCAGTGTCGGCTTCGTTCATTATAAAGGTGCGTGTTGTCATTCCCGACGCCAAGAGTCGTATCTACCAGGAGATCGTAAAGGAACTCGACAAGAAGGAGAATGACTCGATGCCCGATGCCACCATAAACACCAACCAAGTCGATTTCGAATCCGTCAGATTCATGGTGCCTGTCACACGACAGTTGGTACTGGAGAACGTCGGACAGGTGATTGCACGATTCAAATTCATTCCGAAGCTCGACGAGCGCATACTCTGTAAGCCGTGGCTAAAGATTGCACCGATAGCAGGCATGATGATTCCAAAGGAGCGTGTCACCATCGACCTGACAGTGTGTGTCGACAGCACCACTTCGGCACCGCTCAACATTGCCGGCGATCCCATGGACGACATCTTGATTCTGCATCTCGAGAATGGCAAGGACTATTTCATCTCGGTGTCTGGCAAGTTCCAACAAACGTTTATGGGTAACTCACTGGATAATCTGGTTCGCTTCTCTGGTCCCATAGCGAGTGGCGTACCTATCAATGCAGAGCAGAAGCGTCTTTCCATACCGAAGGAACTGTGGCACATGATCGACTATATCTATACGACTGGAATGCGCGAGGAGTCGCTCTTCCTCGAGTCTGGTGTGGCGCGTGAGATGGAGTTGGTCGTGGAGGCGTTGGATAAACAATTGCCGATTCCATCGCAGGTCGGAATCCACTCGGTTGCCGAGTGTCTCATTCGTTTCCTCGAGTACCTGGTCGAACCGGTCATTCCATTCGCCATGTACCAACAGGCATTGGATGCATCGTCGACAGCGCTCTCCTGCAAGACACTCATATCACATCTACCGTCGATCAACTACAATGTATTTTTCTATTTGGTATCGTTCTTGGTGGAAGTACTGAAACATCCCGAAAACAAACTGACAGCCGACCAATTGGCAATCATATTCTCCACTGTACTATTAAGACCAAGTCCATCATCACCGTTAGCTCAACAAACATCAGACGCAATCACTGTCAAAAAGAAAGCTGACTTTATCAAACATTTCTTAGTATCTAAAGATTTATAAAAATAATAATTATTATCAAAAAAAAATCAAAAATATATTTCAAAAAACTAAAAAAACCTAAAAAAAAGTGTCAACATATATAATCGATCAATGAAAACTAATTAAAGTGTCACTAACTAAAAAAGGAATTGTAATAAAAAAAAAACAACGTCATTAATGATCCGATTTTGGTTCACCACTTTCTGAAAATTTTGATGATTTAATTTAAAAAACACTCCGGAATAAGTGCTTTAAAAAAAATTCAAGAACCCTGTAATGAAAGTTCAAGAATAGATTCTTGAACATAACAACAAATATTTATAATCAAATCAGTAATAACAAAATTATTAATCATTTCAAAATAACTTATTTATTACATTAATTTTACACTTTATTCTATAAAACTAAATTTAACAAATATTTATAATCAAATCAGTAATAACAAAATTATTAATCATTTCAAAATAACTTATTTATTACATTTTTTTTATTAATATATATATATATATTAAAACAACAATAACAATGAAAGGAGCAGTATTATATAGTCTTGGAACACCAAAGTATGCTGATATCGATGAACCAGTACCACAAAACGATCAACAAGTTGTAGTAAAGGTATTGGCATCGACCGTTAAGCAATTAGATATCAGTAGATCCAACGGTAGACACTATTTGCCATACAAAGATTTCCCATGTACTGTTGGTGTCGATGGTGTTGCACAGTTGGACGATGGTACTCTCATCTATTGTTGGGGTATCACCGGTATGATCGCAGAGAAAGCGTTGGTCACCAAAGGAAAGTGGGTTGTCTTGGATAAGGATACCGATCCATTGGCTGCCGCTGCTCTGCCAAATGCAGTTCTCGGTGCCGGTATGGCATTGAAGATTCGTGGTCAAATCAAAGAGGGGGACACCGTGCTAATCAATGGTGCCACCGGATTCACAGGCAAGGCAGCCGTTCAATTGGCAAAGATCTACGGTGCCAAGCGAGTAATCGCCACCGGACGTAACCAAGCTTCGTTGGACGAGTTGAAAAACAACTTGGGTGCTGACGAGATTATCTCTCTGGCACAGACAGACGAAGCTATCATTTCACAGGTCAAGAAGCTACATGCTGAATCACCGATCAGCGTTGTCATCGATTACATTTGGGGCAAGCCAGCCGAGTTGGTATTGACCGGGCTGATCGGAACTGGACACGACTACCAACAGGTTCGTTATGTATCGGTCGGTGAGATGGCAGGACCAACCGTCAATGTAAAGTCATCACTTCTCAGATCGACAGCAATCGAAATTCTTGGATCCGGTCTTGGTTCATTCCCAGCCGGTGCCATCGAAAAGTTCAACGTTGAAAATCTCAACTCATTATTACAAACAGTCAAGAGCGGTCAACTTAAACTTCATCTCAAAGTGGTTGATTTGAAAGATATCGAATCAAATTGGGGTGGACAGCCAGATGAAGGTAGAATTGTAGTAAAAATCCAATAAAATAAAAATAAAACATAAATAAAATAAAATAAAAAATAGTTTTTGTAAAACTATTAATTAAACTTTTTAAATTAAATTGTACATATTATATTTTTATTTATTAAAATAAAATAAAATAATTAAATTGAGAATTGATTAAAATATAAATATTATTAGATTATTTATATTGTATTGAATCATATATATATAATATATATAGTTATATATGTTAACTTTATAATATTCTTATAAGCAAAAAACATATATTTTTCTAAATGAGGGATTTGTGTTTTGTTGATTTATCGATTTGATAAAAGTATTACTATTACTATTATTATTGTTGATGTTGTTGTTTTTGTTATTATTATTGACCGTGATATTTTTACATGCTTGTATAACGAGATGATATAATTGAAACTGCAGTTGCTGCCAAAGATAAGGCAGATGAAATAAGACAACAAAACCAACCTTCGATTGGTCCCCATGAAATGTTTCCTTCGTTTAGTGATCCAACTAGTCTGTCTCGCTGTTCTTCTGGTTGACAGAGTAAACCAAAGTTATCGTGCTCCCAGCAGTCTTGGTCAATGGCGCGCGGCAGTCCAAGAAATGTAAATACCGAAAGCAATGTAAATATCAGCATGCCAATCGGAAGGAATCTAACGATATTGTTGATAGGTACACATGGAGGTATCTTTTTCAGATATCCACCCAGCGAAAATCCAATCAATGTAATGTTGACCACTGTGAAAACCCAAGCAACTATTGTAAATGCAAACGACAATTGAAATATCCTCTTTGCGTTTGGCATTTGTTGATCACTGTTCCATTCAATCCGTATCGTTGCATTCGACTTTGTTATATTCTGTATTGAATCATATTTATATTGTATATAACTAACTAAATGATCTGGTCCTCTAATACTAGTTTTATACCATGATGCTTTTGTTTGTTTAAAAAAGAAGAAGGAGAATTAAAAAATAAAATAAAAATAAAAAAAAAAGAGAAGAGAAGAGAAGAAAATAAAGAATAAGAAGTTTTGTTAAAAATAGAGAAAAAAAAAATGAGATAAGATCAAATTTTGGTAAAAGACAAAAAAAAAAAATTGATTAATTTTGAATATTAATATCGAATGTTGGAATATCTAAGGTCATTTTTTTGTAGATCATTTGAATGTATGTGTTGAAATAGAAGGATTGATTTGATCAATGTTGGTTATTAATTTGACATACATGAAAATGAAACAATCAATAATACAAACATAAGAACAAGAATGAGAAGTACAATTAAATTAGGTTTATGTAGTCCCATTCTTTTTTCTTTTCATTTGAAATATTGTTGTGTATTTTTTTTAAAAAAAAATAAAAAATTGTAATAATCTAGATAAATTATACAATTTCTTTTTTTATCTTATTTTTTGAACTGCTATTTATTTCTATTACTTTTTATACTATTATGAGAAAAAAAAAGGATAAAAAGATAAGATTTTAAAAAAAGAATAATTATAAATAAATAAATAAATATATATGTATGATTTAAATTTATATTTTAATAAAATTGTGTTGAAAATCTTTATCTGTTTTGTTTTTTTTTTTTTTTTTAACTGTAACTGAAGATGTTTGAAATAAGTATAAGATTTTAATGTGTGAGTATGTAAAAATATATAGTATTTATTATAAGTAGTTTTAAATCTCTATACAATTATTTATTTATTTATCCGGATTATTTATGATTTTCACAGCTTTGTTTTGAAAAGAAAAAAAAAAAAGAGAAAGTAAAATATTAAAAAAAAACAAAATAAATATACAATTAATATGTCTGTTTGTCTCTTTCTCTTAATCTCTAATATATTTTGTTGTTTTTGTATGCTTCTGCTGTTTGCTAGCTCTCATAACATTTTTGTATGGCTGTTGAACCTTTTCTCATTTTAATACCTCTTATTGATACACATCATTTTTGATTTCATCATTTTGAGAATAGTTTTTGTTTTTTTTTGTTTTGTTTTTTTTTTAATGAAAGAGGTAGTTGAATTACAGTAATAACATTCAGTATGCAAGTGGAATTGATTATTTATTTTTTTTTGTGGTTGAAAAATTAAAAAGTCTGAAAGTTTTAAAGGAATAATTTCTCTGACAGAATTTTTGGTACCAAAAATTAATTAAAAATAAAATAAAAAAAAAGGTTGAAAAACGGTGATCTTCGCACCATCGATCCTAACCCTCCACAAAAATTTAAATCATTTTTTAGCAATAAATTCAGATTCAAGATTATTTAGTCAATAAAATATTTAATATTATTTTTTTTTGCACAACATTAAAAAATTTAAGCACTCTTACCAAAAGATATAAGCTGTTTTACAAAAATAATCATTACCCAATAGTTTAAATGGCGAGAATTTGCAAGTCATGATTTCTTGTCATTCTGTTCATGACATTGGAGATATCAAAAAGCATAGTTCTCATCCACACTCTACAAGCTAGTTCTAAACCAGAGTAATAAATTAAAAAAATTGTAGCACTTTCATAGAAAGTAGTTTAACTTGTAAAGATTCTGATCAACAATAACCTGGTTATCCATTCATATCATCAATTTTTTTGATAAAATATTCTCTTATCTTGAATACTTAAATGGATTTATTGCTAGTGGGTTTTAAAAAAAAAAAAATTAAAAATACCTCTTCTCCAACATCAAAGGGACTTTAGCTCAGTTGGAAGAGCGATTGGCTACGAACCAATAGGTCGCAGGTTCAAGCCCTGCATGTCTCAAATTTTTTGACACCTGCACTTACCGCAGGCGGTAAGGAAACTCACAAAATTAAAATGCGTTGTCCGGGAATCGAACCCGGGTCTCCTGCTTGGAAGGCAAGAATTCTGCCACTAGACCAACAACGCTTTTTTGATGAAGTTCACAAAATATTTATCGATAGTATTTTTATTAATAAACAATAAAGTATTCATTTCATTTCTTTAATTATATAAAAATCTCTACAGAATGAATCGACAACTGAATAAAAGCATAAACGACAATATCTAATTAGACGTTACAGACCACCCAGATCTCTTATTATCATTCAAATAGAAGTGGCTACATGTTACACCACTCCGAATGTTTTTGTCCTCGAACACTTAGGGGATTAGTATTGTCAGAAGATTGATCCATCTTACAACAATAAAACCGGAGTTACATGTGATTTGTTGAATGTCTCGACTTGTACCTGCTATTGTGCTGGACAAATAAAAATAAACATAAAGGTAGAATATACTAATTAAATTAATGTTGCACCAAATCAGCTTGCGAGTGACCTAGAATTGGTAATTAAAAACATTATCATATATGCGACGATTACTAATGAAAATAATATTGATCATAATGACGGTTGTAACTTATAAAGAATTTATTTAAACTTCTTCGATTTTGACAAAAAGAATGAATTTTAAAGTAAAAAAAAAAAACAATCAGCCCTGGTTAACAAAATTCAAGAATTCAGTTTAATTAATTTGTTTTTTTTATTTTTTTTAATCCAATCCATATTAAAAAATATATTAAATATTTGAATTAATCTTGCTCTGTTTAATTGATTTTATTTTTAGAAATATATAAAATTAAAGATAACATTCATAATAATCAAAAAGAATAAAATTAAAAATAATAAGCAACAACAATGAGTGATAATAAAAGTGTTAGTAGTGCATCAAGTAATAGTTCAAAAAAGTCATCGTCAAAGTCAAAAGGTCACCAACGTAACATATCGGTTGACAAGGAAAAGCAAACATCACAAGAGAATGAAAAGCTACACAAGAAATTCAATTTGGATCCTGCAGAGGTTGTAGTAACAACGATGAAGTGTTCACATAAAGGTCGCTCTGGAAAGCTCTACGTAACTGAATCACATCTCTGTTTCGTCTCCAAGATCGTCATCAAGATGTCAGAGAAAAAAAAGATTGTTGCTTTCAGCGACGTTTTGGATATCGAGCACGACAAGAACAAACAGATCGTGAAGCTTGTAAAGCGCAATGGCAAAGCGATGCCACTACACTTTAAAGAGTCAGAGTCGGCGTTCCTTCTCATCGAGGGTCAATGGGAAGCCAGTGGCAACCAATCGAATTCGAGACTTAGCTTCAGCATCGACAGTAACAACAGCAACAATCTAACGGCCAGTGGCAATCACTTTACTGCGGCGCACGTCAAGCATTTCAACCTACCAGAAACTGAAACACTCATCAAAGAATACAGATGTGCTCAAAAGGGTGCATTCAATCATTTCGGAAAGCTATATCTCTCACAAAGTTATATTTGTTTTTATTCAGCACTAACATCTGGTCATCAAAAAGTAAGTAATTAATATATAATTATTATCAAAAATACTTGCTTTTCATTTATTAACTTCTTTTTATTTATTAAAATCTTTATTAATTTCCAGACAAGAATTAAATTAAGAGATGTAATTCAAATTTCTATGCCTGAAAAGAGTAAGAATTCAATTCAAATCGATACAAAGACAGAAAAAGTAAGTTACTATTGTTATAATTATTGATCAATATGTTTATTAATAATGATTTAAATTACTTTAGTATGTTTATACAAAATTCAATGATAAAAGAGAGTCAGTTTATGAATTACTTTCAAAACAATATGAAATAGCAAAGGTTGCACCGGCTTCACAGAGTAATACTCCACAGCAGTCGAGATCACGTTCAAACTCTATCGATCAATCTTTGGGCGCTGCACCAAAAGGTCACTTTAGAAAGGTTTCATCAAATTCATCGTTGGATACAAACAACAGTAGCGGTGTAACTATTACTCCGATCGGTGCAGGTGCAGGAGAGAGCAGTGAAATCAAGCCAAACTCTAGAAGAAACTCAATACAAATCACCACTACCACCCCAACAAACACAACTACAACGACACCAAGTGTTTCACCTCAACAAAAGAGTAGCGCTACCAATACAACACCATCCTCGCAGACAAAGATTGCTCAAAGATTAGATAAAATCGAAAATGTCAGCCCAGCACCACCACCTTCTTTACAGACCCGAAATAACCCGGTTAAAAATCAGAGAAACAGATGTTGTTTTTCACTTTTTTAGTGTAATCTGAAAAATCAATCAATCAATCAAAACAACAAAAATGTAAATATATAATAAAACAAAATTTAATAACAATCATTTTTTTATTTTTTTCATATTTGGTTAAAAATGTGTGGTTGTGGGGGTTTGTATAACCTTTAGTATTATTGATTATAAGGTGACGTTAAAATAATATTATGAATTCATGGTAACATTTTTTATCTCTACGAAAAAATTTAAATTAAACACATTTATTTATATTCAATAAAAAAAAAAAAAAAAAAAAAAGATATTATTTATTTTGTACATTAAATTATTTGTAAATAACACTAATAATAAAAAGATAGATAAAGTAGAATAATAAAAATAAAGATGATAAATAATGATAAAGATGAATATTTAAGTAGTTTTCATAATAAATTAAAACATAGTGGAGGTTACGACGATGATAAATCAATGAATTTAAATTTACCAACAAAGAATATCGGTATAATAGGAATAACAGGAAATAGTATTACCAATATGAGTGGGGGTTCCAGTCAACAAAGAAATTCACCTTTCATAAACTCTATAAATAAGAATATATCAAGTAATAATAATAGTACTTTTGAAAAGAATAACAATAATAATCTTTCAATTTCAGATACCGATTCGATAGACTCGAATATATCTATTTCTGAACTTAAACAAGATACAGATAATATTCATTACAATCCAAAACTTTCACTAAGAGATTATATTGAGTTGTTGTTGATTTTTGGAGATGATAGTACTCAACTATATCATATCCAAAGAGTTCTGGGGAAAAGGATTGGAAAAATTGATTTATATCCTAATAGTCCTATTCAATTTGGTTTTAGACCTTCAAGTGTATTTATTATTATTAAAAAGAAGATTATTCTATTTTTGTGTAAAACAATATTAATATTTTTTTAAAAAAATTCTAGAATTTATTAATAATTTCATTAATGTATCTTCAATTTACAAAGGCAATTGCTATTTTCTTTCTATATAATTGTCTTGGATTAGGAATAATGTTATTCTTGGGCTATTGGTCATTCTATTTAAGAGACACTAATATACCTCATTGGATCAAAGGAATTGAAAGTGGATTCTCATCTGCTGGTGTTGGATTTTTAATTTTATCAATTTTTGATATGTTAAAATCACATAATGGATTACCTCTTGTTTTTAAATCTTTTTATACAAAATCAATATTTCTTTTTGGTAAATATTTAATGACTTATAAGGTTTTTATAAATTTTATTAACTTTTTTTTTTTTAGTTTGCTCATTATCTTTATATTATAATAATTGGTTATTATTATTAGCATTGGTTTTGATTGGCTCCTTATTTATTATTTCAATTCATTTTCTTTTGATAAAAGTTACACCTCGTCTAAAGTATTTCAATATTCATCATAATGTAGATGTTGTAGATTCAAAGGATTGTATAAACAATGAGTATAATAACTATACTTCAATCAAAAATGGATGTGGTGTATCTAAATCACAATCAGCCATCTGCTTTTTAATATATATATTGTTCCTCTTTACCATTCAAATATGTGGTATTGTTTATCCGAATTCATTGGTTGCTCAGTTAGCCAAAACATTCTTCATTATTGGATCGGTGATGATAGGAGGCGGTGGATATTTTGTATTGCCTTTGACTCTTTCATCAATAAGAGAATTCATTAGAATCGAGGAGTTCTTCAAAGGTTATACAATAGTTCAAGTGTTACCCGGTTCCATTATGAACTTCTCAGCATTCTTGGGTTCTTCCACATTCAATATAGAAGTAGGATTACTCCTCTGGGTATGTCTGATGTTACCGAGTGTCTTATTGAATATTTCATTCTTTGGTTATTGGGACAAGATACAATCATCTTTATTTTTTACATCAGTTTTGGTAAGCTATACAAACTGATTTAAAAATCATTAATATTATTACCACAATAATTTAAAAATTTAACATTTATTTCTATAGGATTGTGTAAAAACAGCGACCATTGCATTAAGTTTAGTGTCAGTTGTTTCACTATGGGTCGAAGGAATATATACATATGAATTCTCGATAATCAGTATACTGGTTATTGGCATGGTTGGTTTATTCGACTTGAAGGCACCAGTTGTAATTACAATAGCAGCAGTCACCGGGTTCTTGGTACAAACTCATTTCTACTCTGTATAATTTAAAACATTGTTTTTATTTAACGATCATCATCTAAAGATGCTTCTAAATCAACTGAAATAAAAAAAGTTAGTTTACTGGTGTGTATTATTAAATAAATATTTAGTTGTTTAATATTACCAAATGTATAGGTTTTTGAAAAATGTTGTTTTGAAGGTGAGTTTGGAGAGATTTGTATTGGTGTGTTGTTAAAGGATTTCGTTGATTTTACAGGTGTTGGTGTATCCACTGCATGTACTTCCAACTTTGCCTTTTCAATTGAATCTAAATATTTGGATTGTAGTGCTGCTGTATGTTCAAGATGTTTCGGTGTCATCACCAATGGTTGCAATGAAGAGGTAGATTGACTTGGTGTTAATGTAGAAGTAGATTGACTTGGTGTCAGTGAAGCTAGAGTCTTTGATTTCTTGTGACTCTTCTTTGGTGTTGTTGTTGGTGCAGTACCAGGTATTGGTATGTATGGTCCATACTTTCCAACAGGATCATCTCTAACACCAGGTACTGTAGCAGCTGTGTTTTTCTATTTAAAAGTTAAAATAGTTAATACAAATTGAATTCATCAATATCTTTCATTTTTATGATTAAATATATATACTTCAGAGGTTAATAAAACTTTCAATTCAGGTATTGTGAAAGCTTTTTGATAGAGAATATAAGAATCTTCAGGACATTGACACGGGCCTAACAATGCAAATGCTATATGTTTGCAATACTCATTTCCTTTTTGATAATCCATACATGTACAAATTGGTATTTGTGCAATCTATTAAAATTATATTAGAAATCATTTAATTATAAAGTATAATCATAAATATACTTACTGTAACTGTATAATTTTCAGTTGTTCCTTTAACAGTAAATCTTTTGTATGGCTCACTGTAATTGGTTGGCTCTCTTGCCAAAACTGCAATCTTTTCAGTTTTCGCTCTGAATATCTTTTGTGTTTGGTGCTACACAAAAATAGAAAGAAAAGAAAAATTAGTTCATTAGTTAGTTATTCAAATTTCATTTAAATATGTTGTATCGTTGAATGACCTTACTTGAAGTGGTTTTTGCATAAATTTCTTTTTTCTTGCACCGTTGTGCTCATCTTTTTGGTCGTTTGTCGGCACAAAAGTGACACTCTCAAATACATTTTCCTGTTGCTCCAATGAATCTAAAAATAGCAATGATCCAGGCTCGCTTAGTGGTTCAGTGTGAGATCGTTTCTTTGGTGTTTTATCTGGTGTAAGTGGATAGGAAGATGTTGATGTAGATGATTGTGATGATGTTGGCGGTGCAGTTGTAGGTGTAGGTGCAGGTGCAGTATAACTAAAAGATTGAGTGGTTGTTGCTGGGTTAGTTTGTGTCGACTGCGATGTCTCTGATAGATTTGAAGTGGTGGTGGTGGAATGCAATTGCTCTTCTGCCTCTTTCTTTCGCCTATTCTGCTCTTTCTTTTCTTTCTGTCGTCTGCCAACACACTTTTTACATTTATGCTTCTGCTCTGGGTAGAATTCAGAAGCGGGTAATCTGTAATCATACTTTAATTCGTTGAAATGATCTTCATCATAGCAATCTCTATAGTTCTCTGGCAGAGGTTCTCTTTCGGTGTATGGTGGAGGTGGTGTCGTTAGCAGTGGATGCTCAAATTTTACAGCGGCAGTAGTAGCAGCAGCAGAAGCGGCACCTTTAGAAGTTGAATTGTGATTGGTTGCAATCGTAGTTGCTATACTATCGTTGGATGATAAGTCTGAAGAGGAAGTGGAAGTGGAAATAGATGTTGTAGAGGTTGTTGTAGATGCAGATTTCTTTGTTCTTGGTCCGGTGGGAGGTGGAGGAAGTGCTGGCTCCATTGGTTTAGGCGGTGAGTCAAGGAAATCATCTGGATCGAAATCCACCTTTGTAATGCTGCCATTGCTACTGCTACCACCACCACCACCACTACTACTGATACTAATACTGCTGCTACCACCAGTAGATGAATTTAAATTCATCGAACTAATACCAGATATATTACTGAAATTACTATTATTTCTTTGACTGCCATAGTTTGTTGTTGTAGTTGTAGTGGTAGTGGTTGTAGTTGTGGGTACACTAGAAGATAGTCCTAAAGATGAAGATCTTTGATGAATTGATGATGATGTATTATTATTATTTGAATAACCTAAAACAGGAACACTAAAACTTCTATTATTATTATTGCTATTGTTATTATTATTGTTATTATTGTTATTATTGTTATTGCTGTTATTGTTATCATTTTTTGGTTTAAATAAATTATGAGTTGTCAATAGATCATTTAAATGTCTGTTGTTCTGATGATTTACCAGCATGGTATCATCGGGAAAATGTAGTGTGATGAGTAGTTCTCTCTGTACATCTAGATTGAGAACCAAGTAGTTTCTAATGGTGGGGAAGATATCACCAACCAGATCTAAATGTGCAAGACTCGAGAGATATTCATATTGTTTTGTTATTTGCTCCAACAAACATTTAACATTTTCATTGAATACCGTCATCTTTTCATAGTACAATCTAATAGCAAACTAAGCTAGCTTTGAAATAATTTAATGTTTATTTATATAATATATATATTATAATAAATCTAATACAAAAAAATGTAAAAACAATATAAATTTAGATCTGTTTGTGTTGTCTGTTTTTTTTTTAAAAAATAAATTAATATATCCGTTGGTTTTGCATTTAATGAGGGAGGGAGTTGTTTAGAATGCATATTTTTTTTTTCAAATTTTTATTTTAAATTAAAGTTTTTAGTATTCAAATCTATTGGTAAACTGCAATTAGGAATTGCTGAAACTTTGTGATGGATGTGTCATAAGGTTTTCTTGTACAAATAAATAAATCTCTACTATCTATTTAAATTCCATAACTTTTTATTTAATAAATTATTTAAACAAAAAAAACAATTATGTTGTAACAATGTGTGTAACAGTAAAAAGGAGTCTTCATATCTAGCAATCTTGGAGAAAGTTCTGTTTTGAAACCATTTTGTTTGATGATATTGATGAAAACAAGTTGGAGATTGATTCTAATTTAATTTATATATATATATATATATATATTGAAATTAAATTAATTAATCATACAATTTGGCAATAACAGGCAAAAATAAATACATACTGTATTAAATGATTCTATTTTAAATGACAGTTGTAGCATTTATAGTATTTTAAAGTTTTGTTATTAAAAAATAAAAATATTTAAATAGCATTGGGTGATTGTAACTCAAAGACTAAGTTTACGTATGTGATTTCTAATGCATTCACAATAAGAAAGGAAGTCAAAAATAGAGAGAAATAAGTTTATTATCTTGTTAGTAGATTTTTTACGTTTAGATCAGTAAATTTACTCGTTTGTCATCTGAAAAATCATAGTGTATCAGCAAACCTAACTGCGATAATCTATCTTAATTTCTGGGAACTGACATGTTCTATTTTGGAATAATTTTGATCTTTTTTTTGTTTTTTACTCATTCCCTTAGTTTTTACTTTTTGCGATCATTATTATTATTGTTATTATTTTTATAGATTTAAAGTTAATGAGATTAAATTCGAATGATAGAGAACAGTGTGAGGTAGAATAGTTAAAATGAAATGTAAAGAAGAAGAAATATTGACTTGCAGTTGTATGTTTATTTGTTATATTAGTTTGGATTATAAGTTGTTGATACTTTTATTTATAATTAACTTTCTGACTGACAGGTGTATCTTGTATTCATTTATTGATATAATCGTTTTATATTAGAGAGAGTTCCACCAAAGTACCTATACTTACAAAAGAACTTCTAGATTGGATTAAAGCGACCAGTGCATTCGAAGTGAGTAGTATGCTGTCTTTTCTTCTGACAAACTAGTACAATCGAATCTACCTGATATATGGTTGTAAGCATTCAGGAATGGAGTTGAGATACAATCTGTACGTGGAAGCACAGAACAGCTCGATGAATTCTTTGTTTTTGTTGCAGGAACCGGAAGATGGTGTCTCCACGATGCACAGTGCTTTATACGCGACCATAGATGAAGATGTTGTAATCAGATGTGTAGTAGCATTTGGTTGGTGGAAATTATAGTTGGAATTGACATCATCAGTCAAAGGTGTAGTGACGCGATCGAATGATTCATACATGTATCTCCAACCATGACATCGATATCAGCGCACTATTAAAGAATCTGACTGTGACAACGGTGATCTATTGAATTTACATACCTTAACATACATGTTAGATATCGTTCCTATGCTGGATATCTCAGTGTGAGGTGCCACTGCACGACAATGGTCGACTTTCTTACTGTGTTTTTGTATTTCTTGGTCGATGAATGTGCTTTTTTTAAACAGAAAATATAATAAACTAGAGTATGGTAACATTTTGACTCAACACACAACACAAAGCACAACACACAACCAATGATAATATAAGTATAAGCTATGTAAAACATATAAATAGGTCATTAAGTATGGTGATTTTCAAAAAAAAACAAGTAACCAACCGCATGCGGAACCACCATTGATCGATCTCAGGGAAAAATTATCCGCCCAATGGGGGGCTCGAACCCCCGACCACAAGGTTAAAAGCCTTGCGCTCTACCGACTGAGCTAACTGGGCGATTTTGGTGAGGAAAAGAAACCAAAATAAAATTTTATTACAAGTTCAAAATTAAAATTCAAAATTTTGATTGAAACTTTACCAAATTCAAAAATAATTCTATCACCTTATAAAACTAAAGAATTTTGTAGACCTAGGTACTTTCCAGCTAAAATTTTGTAACAAATGTGAAAGTATTATTTGATTTTACCAAATTTCTGCATTAACTTCAAATAAATAAATAAAAAAATGAAACACTATACTTAAATATAATTATATATATATGATAGATTCAATTATGATTAATGCTATTATTATTTGCAGAGCAGCAAATCTAATTGATTAAATGCATCAAAAATAAAAATCGTATGCTAAAAGTCGAATGAATAATCTGGACATGAAACCAAATCATTTTGAAACGAAAAAAAAGAGTCTAATATTAAAACAACCAGGTCTAATGAAACGAAAGAACATATAAAAAAAATTGAATGGAAAAAAAAAAAAAAGATCAGAGTTGAGTTAGTTCACACCCCACAATTTTGACAAAAAAAAATATCAATTTTTAATTTAAAAAAAATTAAAACAAAAAGGAAGTGTGTTAATAATCATATCTTCATGATGTGTGAAATGAAAAAAATTAGAAAAAAAATAAAAATAAAATTACTCACACAATAGAGCAATAAAAGCCAAACAACCATACAGTTCCTTTGTTGGGTATCTTATTTTAACTATTTATCTATCTTTTTTTATAGTTATATATATTTATTTTTATATTTAATCTTTTTGTTTTTGTTTTATATATATTTCTTTTTTCTTTTTTGTTTTGTTTTTTGTTTTTCTGTGTGTTTTGTTTTTGTTTTAAATATTACAGCTGTTATTTAGAAAAAAAATAAAAAAAAAATAAAAATATTTCATAGATATCAGATATTTTTGTTGGTGAACATAAAAAAAAAAAACAATAATAAATAAATAAATAAATAAAATAACATAATATTAGAATAATAATAATAATAAGAATAAGATAGAGATTACATTATTTAGATTTTACAATAACTAACTACCAAATACTACAAAAAAAAAAAAGAGTAAATTTTAATTAAAAAGTTTTTTTTTTTATTTAAAAAATAAGTAACATTTCAATTCTAACATGTGTTTACTTTTTTTAGATACTTTTTTTTATTTTTCAGTTATTTTTTAAATCATATCAAATCGTTTTTTATAATAATTAAACAAATACATTGGTAATTATGCAATCTATTCAACAACCACAACAGAATATTGGATTCAAGGTATTTGTAGGTCATATCCCCCTCTCTTTCAAAGAGGAGGAACTCTCTGGAATCTTTGAAAAGTTTGGAAATATTTTGAATATTTCTATCATTAAAGACAAGCGTACCAATGTTCCAAAAGGTAATAAAACAAAGATAAGTGAGAGATAGTACGAGGATTAGGATATGGGAATGGATAGTTGGATAATAACATTTGGATCCAAGCATTTGTCTTGTACACAGCAGAATAGAAATAGATTGAAAATAGATTAGTACAGAGACAACAACAACAACAAGTGAATAAGTGATTAATAATTGTTATCAAATGTAAATTTAAATAGGATGCGCATTCATTAGTTTCTCAACAAAGGAAGAAGCAGATCTCGCCATCAACACTGTCAACTCAAGCAATCAATTCCTTGGAGATGTAACCAAGCCACTCCAAGTCAAATACTCTGACAATGAAATTGAAAAGATGGAGAGAAAGCTTTTCATCGGAATGTTGGGTTCCGCCGATGAAGATACTGTTACCAGTGTCTTTGGCAAGTACGGTGCAATCGAAGAGTTAACTATCGTCCGTGAGAAGGAAGGACGTCCAAAGGGATACGGTTTCATCAAATTCTCTGCAAGAGAAGAAGCCGAGGATGCCATCAGAGAATTAGATGGAAAACACACTTTTGCTGTAACTATCATAATTAAATTAGACAAAACAAAACAAATCAAAACAAAGCTAATTGTTCATTTTACAACTTGTTATTTAATCATAGGGTTCATCCATCCCACTCATTGTCAAGTTTGCTGACACCGAAAGACAAAAGCGTAAGAAGCAATTGATGAACACACAAACTCAACCACAAAATACATGGGGTGGTGGAGGAAACAACTTTTATCAACAACCAAATGTATGTACAAAACAAATTATAATGCAAAAACAAGCAATTACTAATTCTTATTGATATCTTTATATATATATATATATTGTTTTTTTTTTAATTTCAGCAACAACAATTCCCAATGTATTATGATAACATGAATATGCACCAACACCAAGTTAACAACAATCCATTCCAACGTTATCAACCAAGATGTATGTTTCTTTCAGATGATGGTGTTGCAACAACAACAACAACAATCAATGTTTAGTAGTTGTATTAATATATTAATTTTCAATTTTTAGCCACCAATGTTTATCAAATGAATCAACAATACAACGAATGTAAATAGATGACAACATATGATATACCAACCAACCAACGAATTGAATACTAATCTTTTATAATCTCTTTTTTTTATATATAGTTCAACAAGAATCAAGTGATTTGTTTATTTACTATTTGCCACAAAACTATGGAGATTTGGAACTCAAGATGTTGTTCCAAACCTACGGAAATGTTATCAGTGCTAAAGTCTTTATTGATAAAGCTACTAATCAATCTAAATGCTTTGGTAATTATTATTAATATTATTGAATCACAATTATCATGTTTATAAACTCATATCAATCATTATCTTTTTTCTATTTAGGTTTTGTTACTTATGACAACCCACAATCAGCTCTCAATGCTATCAATGATTTGAATGGTTTTGCAATTGAAGGAAAGAAGCTTAAGGTCAACTTCAAGAAAGAGAGAAACTAAAAACCCAACTCAATCATCTGTATTATTATTATCCTCATCCCCAAGCCTATTAAAAAAAAAAAAAAAAAACCAAACTAAAAATCATTCACCAAATAGGTTCACTTCACCACCAACTCTTCTTCTTCATTTTTCTGTTTCTTTTTTAAACAACAATCCTTGATCCGTCATATTTTTGTATAATATAGTAGTATCAACAGGAATTATAGAATCTCAACAATCCACCACCACCATCACCACCTAATAATAATAATAATACCCCAAAAAACATCCACATCCAACAAATCAAATCTTCCTCCCTTCAGTGCCCATCATTCATCCAACTCATCGCACCACCCTTCATCCAATATTTAATCAAAGCATATTGCTATGATATTAATCCACTTCGCCAAACCAAAAAAAAATAAAATAAAATAAACGATTATAAAAAAAAAAAAACAAAAAATTTTCTAAAAACTAAAATAATAATAATTAATCAGAACATCTAACTACACCAAAATAATATTAATATTGGTTTTAATATCAAAATAATAATTGATATTTTCTTAGTTTGCAAGAAAATGATGAAACTACAAAGTACAAACGATAAGTACAACCAACCAAAAGGGATAATCTAAATTTAGTTACTTCAACAATCAAAAACCGTTATAACGAACTAAACCATCTCCTCAATTTATATGTTTTTAAAGAAGATACCTTTTAAAAAAAAAAAGATATATTAAAAATTTAATTTGAGTTTAAACAATTTTAAAATGATCAGACGACGTTGCAACTATATATTGGACTTTATTTGAAATAAATGTGGAGTCGAAAAATAGGATTTAGATGTTTTATAAAAACTATATCTTTTTAATTGAAAATCAAAAGCAAAGGTTTATATTTTTCTTTTACAAAAAATAATTAATCTAAATAGTTTTTAAACATATTGGACCAACCATTTTTTTTTTTTTTAAAGTGTGGTGAATTTTCATTGTTTTTTTTTTAAAAAAAAAATCCAAAAAATTTGAAGTGATACTTTTTTAAATTAAGAGATTTAATCTCTTGGAACCGATTTTATCAGAATAAGATAAATCGAATATGAAATTAAGTTCTGTTCTAAAGGTAAGTGGACTCCACCCAGACCATACAAGAGGTAAGGACAATCTTTAGGAATATTATTTTTGAACCCTGTATTACACCATTTCCATATACCGGACTGTTTCAAAAAATTCTGAAATTATAATACACTTTATTATTTCATTATTTTAAAATAATTCTTAATTTTTAGTCCAACTAAATTTGTAACTGTCAAAGTTACACAAATATAACAAAAAAATAATAATAATAATTTTTTAAATTACAATTTAATAATCTATACCAAATATAAATATCGATAGCAAAAGTCAATTTCATACATATTGATCAAATAGTTTAAATTATTATAAACAAAATCATAATATAGATAAAAGAGATTTTTAAATCTCTATTTTTTTTTTTAAAAAAAAAATTATTATTTCCTTATCATATTTATTATATTTCATGTATGTATAAATCTTCATTTTTTTTTCGTCTAAACATCATCTTTGGATTCACTCTGTGATTAAACAATATAACATTCAGAATTGAAAATGAAAATTGTCAGAAAATACTATTTGATTTCAAGATTTACTCAAAAACCCACTTTCTTTAAAAATAATTTATTATAAACGCGACTGGTCAATTGAATTTATTAAAGTTGGCAGTCAATGTTCAACAATCGAAAGTAGAGGATTTTTGATTTAAAATCAAATTTAAAAATTGTTTAAATGATGTTTACAACTGTTAACTGTTTCATATAATACATTCTAATTATCAGAATATATTAACTGTTTTTTTTTTTTAATTTCAATTTTGTAACATTATTTTTGTAATATTTATTTATTTTCTAGAAATCTAATAGAAAATAATGGTCTTTAAAGATTCCAAATACACAAAAGGTTTAAAGTCATCCTTTTTAGTGTATTTGTTGGTTCTGTTGTTTTTATCCCCCATTCCAGTAAAATCTCAATCGTCACCATGTAAAGGTCCGGATTCAGATCCAAGCCTTCAAAAATGGAGTAGTAGATCGACATGGGGAGGCAATCTTCCAGGTAATGGTGATTTTGTACAAATAAAAACCGGCATGAAAGTATTGTTGGATATCATCACACCCAACCTAACCCAAGTGTGGATCCAATCGGGTGCCCAACTTGTATTTTCCTCTGCAAATCCTGTCGAACTAATTACTGGTGGTATTCTAATCGAAGGAAGAATGGATATTGGTGATGATCGATGTAGATTCAATGGTTCTGCAACCATTACTCTAATTGGATCAGATAGTAAGTATAATTTAATTAATTTTATAACAGTTTTAAAAATAGAAGATTTTTTTTTCTCTAACATTGTTTTTTATAATTACAATTATTTTAATATCTCAAGATGAAGGATATTCTGAAGCAAAATATGATATGTTAAAAAAATATATTGGTGTTTTGCCAGGTGGTAGATTAGAGTTACATGGTATTATGAGTTATCCAATTCCAAGTTGGCTATTTTTAACAAAGACAATTAAGCCTGGAGATAGATTGTTGAACTTGAATGCCGATGCCTCTAAATGGCCAGTTGGATCGAAAATTGCTATTGGTGCAACCGATTTCGATTACACTCAATCCGAAGAGAATGAGATTATGGCGTGCGCAAACTGCTCCTCCAATCAAATTCTGCTGAAGCAACCGGTGCAGTGGTATCACTATGGTGAGATTACCTATGGAATCGACGAACGTGCTGAAGTCGGTTTGCTCTCGAAAACTATAAAGATTCAAGGTAGAATGTCCGACACCTGCAATGGAGGCTCCCTCTGTCAGTTCTTTAATTTCGATACTCTGGGCGGTCACATCAAGGTCATTCAAAACTTTAGCTCCGTTCACATCCAAGGTGTTGAACTCTACAAGATGGGTCAAACCTACAATCTTGGATACTATCCAATTCATTTCCATATGTGTGGTGACGTTGATACTGGTGTCTATGCTTCTTGGCCAACCTTTGTCAAAGACAATTCCATTCATCATACACTCTCACGTTGTCTTACCATTCATGGAACCAGTGGTCTTATCGCAGTCAACAACTTTGCATTCGACCACATTGGACATTGCTATTTCTTTGAGGATGGCTCTGAACAAAGAAACTACCTAGACTCCAACGTTGGTCTGCTTACGAGAACTGGATACCTACTTCCATCCGATAGAGATTGCGATCTATGTTTATACCTAACACCAAAAGATTTCAATGGAAATCCAACTTCTTGCAGTGAATGTAAAGCAACCGCAACTTTCTGGGTAACCAATCCAAACAATGTTTTGAGAAACAACATTGCTGGTGGTAGTGCTTTTGTATGTATACAATTAATTGTTTTTCAAATTGTTATCTCTAACTAACTAGCAATTTAAATTGACTCTCTAAATTAACAATAGGTTGGTTTTTGGTATCTATTCCCTCCACATCCATCTGGATTATCACAACCATTATATCCATATATATCACCATCCTATACAACCATTGGAACATTCTACAATAACAAAGCTCACTCCAATGCAGACACTGGAATGAATGTAGATCAAAGTCATCAAGTGGTTCAACCAAGTGCCGCCAATCCAAATCAATATATGAGTATGACATACGCTCGTTATAAACCTCGTGTAAACCCATTGGATCAAGACTCTGCCATTGCACCAGCATACTTTTATCGATTTGTATCCTACAAGAACAAATGGAGAGGACTATGGGCTCGTGGTGGTGAACTGTTCTTCATTGACTGTCAGTTTGCCGATAACGCTATCAGTGCTACTCTGGCACAGGAAGGTGTGATGCCTGCGGATCCCGGTAGCTCTCAGAATATGATAGGCAGTTTGTTCGTCGCAGAGTCTGGCAATCTCGGAATGAGTTACAACGGAATCAACATGTACAAAGGTAGAACCATCGCTGCTTGGCAAGAGTTCACCCAACGTGGAATCGAGCTATACGACGGTCCTATCAACTGCGCTTGGTCAACGTTTATCAATTTCAACTCGGACGGTGTCAGAAACATGTCTGCCATCGGATGGGTACTCTACGACGACTGGTATTTCAACCCAAAGAACAAATTCCAAGGGCTTACTTTCCAGAATACCAACACACGAGTTCTCACGCTCATTGCCGATAACGACGGTTCCAAGAATGAAGTGTTCCTGGACATTGATGGATCGGTCACCGGAACGGCTGGAGCAGCTGTCATACATAACAATCCATACTTTTACTCACCACGATGCATTCCCAATCAGTCGTGGAACATGAGTGTTTGCTACGAGAAGATGGCATCTTTGTACATCTACAATATGAATATCGCTGCAACTCGATTCCCGAATGGCGTGGCTGGAGTAACGATGATTCGTGACCAATACAGCTTCTACCGACACACTCTAGCGGGTGTTCCCAACTCCAACCCAACCAATGTGTTTATGCCACTGGTCATGATAGGCCGTACGTACACCATGCATTTCTCGCACCCATCGCCACCTCAGCTGCGTCTACAGATGACCAATTTCGATCAGGGCGATACCATTGTCGTCGGAGTATGCTATCCAACGTGGGGAGTAAACTTTGTCGTCCAGCGAAACTTGGTCTACGGTTGGCATACCGTTGTCACCAACATGACACAAGGAAACTCTATCGCCGATGTCAACAACGATGTCCAAGGAAATACATGGTACTACGACCAGAGAACCGGTTTACTATTCCTCAGATTCACACAGCTGAATGCACGACCCTGGACACAGTATTGTCCACTCGAGGGTTGTGAATCTCTAAATATTGTCGCTTCCGGATCCGGTATGGGAACGAACACCGGTGACTGCTCGGGTGCCGCCTACGGAACTGGAACCTACGCCAAGATGGAGTACGCAACACGTGGTGGTTGCAATGGATCACCAGAGCTAGAATATGACTCATGTGGTATATGTGGTGGAAATGGTTCACTATGTGCTAAAGGTACCAATGACATCAATGCTTCCACTAAACTAATAATTTCAACTCCACTACTTTCTTTAATTTTCATTTTAACTCTATGTATATTATTATAATCAAATTACATTTTAAATAAACTAAACCAAACTAAATATAATCTAAATCATATCAATAAATATGATAAGAATCATTGATAAACATTAATATAACTGAAAAAACAAATTTAAAAAATAAGAAAAATAAAAATAAAAAAAATTTAAATCACAAACAAAATTGAAAAACGAACGAATCATAAATTCTTACTTTAATTATTTTATTTTTTTGTTTTTCTTTTAAATTAAGAATAGCTAGTTAAATAAGAAGAATGGTTGGAAAAACTAATAAGAAAAGTAGTGGTGGTTCAACAGTGGCAGCTAAAAAGAAGAATGATGCTCCTACCAAAACAAGGTCAAAACCAACAACATTGTCAGATGAGATCACACAATTAGTAAGCGATAATGCACCAAAGTCATTCGATCCAGAAAGTGCAGAGTTTGGTGATGTTAGTTTATATAAACCAACCGATGAAGATTTCGGTGATATCATGGATGATAAGTAACTATCAATTCAAAAATTGTAATAACATTATTTAATATATCCTAACTGTAACTATTCTCTATTATTAGCAATCAAAATGTTAGAATCAGAGGTGAGATACCATCAGCTTTTACAACTGGAAAATACGCTGGAAAGAAATCATCTAGAAAAGAAAACGATCTTGAAGAAGATGAAGACGAAGAAGAAGATTTTGATGATGATGTTGATAATCAAGATGATATCGACGATGCATTTGAATTTGAAGATAGAGTTGTACGTATTTCCATTCACCTTTGTTAATTAGACCTTACTTTATCAATTCTCATTCTCCTTAAATTCATTTATTCATTCTCTCGATATTTATAGTTATCATCAAATACAATTGATGAAGCAGATATTCTTATGAAACAATTGGAACAAGAAGGTGATGAACAAGATGACGATGAAGATACCGAACAGTATGTAGAGATAACATAACATTTAATACAAGGAGAAAAGATACTAATGAATTTAAATGCTTTATAGACCAAAATTAGTTAGTAAGAATTCAGCTATTTCAGCATTGGAGGAATTAGAGAAAGCAAAGAATACAAAGAATCAAACCGATCTGTTCGATGAGTTCCTGACAACTAGAATTCATTTACAAAAGACTATCGGTATTGCCAATAGACTTCCAAAACCAGTCGATCACAAACTGCTGCTTCAGGACGAGGAGATTAAGCTCAAGTTTGAAGAGGCTGTCGGAGAGGCCAAGTCGTTGCTGGGCGACTTGTTCTCGCTGCAGAGTGAACTTGTATCGAGAAACTCTGAGATACAGCAACACAAACAACAGTCAAACAAACGTCTCAGAGAATCTGATACTCTCGGTGATATTTGGACACACATAGAGGAGCAGAACACTCGTCTTTTCAAGTTTGCCGGTGAGTCGATCGAGAAGTGGAACAACCGTGTCAACCTCACAGTGAACACTGGCAGCGGCGGTTCGAAATCATCAAAGAATCTCAAATCGATCAATCAATCCATAATGACACAAGTCAACAATACATTGAACGATATCGAAAGACTACATAAACGTACACGTCTAAAGAGATCACAATATACAATTTTTGGTCAACAACAACAACAACAACAAAATAATAATAATAATAGTAATGATAAAAAGATTGAAGAATATGACGATGAAATATTTGATGATACAGATTTCTATCAAGTTTTATTAAAAGAGATTGAAAAGACAAGTACAAATGAACAAGAGATTGGTTCGCAATACTGGAAGGAGATGCAAGCATTGAAGAAGAAGAACAAGAAGCGTCCAACCAACAACAAAGCATCCAAGGGAAGACAACTCCGTTACGAAACCTTTACAAAACTCGAAAACTTTATGCCACCCGTACCCGCACCACTACCACCTTGGAACCTCGACGATCTTTTTTCAAATCTTTTTGGTGGTATCGGTGTTGGTGATGCCATCACCACTGGTGGTCCATCATCCAACTAGTAACTTTTAAAAATAGAAAAGTAGAAAATCAAAAAAATAAAAATACTTTTAAAAAAAAAATAAAAAAAAAATATAATAAATATTGTATTTATATAATTAAATCAATTCCCGTTTGTAATTAATTAACAATATTATTATTATGATATAAAATATGAGATACTGGTGGCGAGTTGGTTTCTGAGTAAGGCGGGCTTTTATTTTCGGCAAGAACAATGACATTATCTAAAAAAATTCATTTTTATTTTTGTGATTTTTTGTATTTTTTTTTTTTTGAAAAATTTTTTTCAATTTTTTTTTTTTTTCAATTCTCTCACTGTGTGTCAATACTAAGGCTCACATAAAACAAACGAAAGTTCTTAACCAGCACTATCGAGTTCAAAAGGTAAACATCATATAATAGTATAATAATAATAATAATTATAAGTTTGTCTGTCTTGTTGTTCTATATTTAATTTAATTGAAGTTTAAATATGCATTTCATATTTTAAAATAGTAGAGATTTTTTTTTTTTTTTTTTTTTTTTTTATCTATACATGTACCATCAACAAATACATATAATGTTTATAGATATAGATAGATGGATCAGTAAATTATTGCAATAAATGTTTAGATTTAGATAGACGATGAAGAGTTATTATAATTACATGATAATTTTTTAAAGAAACGACGATTAATAATAATAATTTGTTCTTGTTGTTGGATGATTACAAAATATAACAATTCCATCAATATTCCTAAATTCCTACATTATTAACTAAACGAAACATCAAATTTGGTTTGGTCGAGCCAATCAAACAACAACAATAATAATTGTCTATCTATTCCCTTAGTTTATCTATTGATTTTTTTTTGTTTTATTTTTATTTTTATTTTTTTGACCTAAATATCACACTAAACATCACAACAACAAACAACAACATCCTCATAAATAAACACACACATATATACAAAACAACTCCTAAAAACAAAGATGGAGGTTGAGAAGAGGTCGTTTTTCTACTTTTTTCTCACTATCCTTGTGTGTATGTGTTCACATTAAAAAAAATAAAAAAAAAATAAAAAAAAATTTTTTAGTCGTCGTTCGATAAAAATAAAATTTAAATAATTTAAATACAAAAAAAAAAAAAACTAATAAGTTCTCAAATACTCACATACATTTTATTTCGAAAACAAAAAAAAACAGAATCAAAACAATGTCTTCCCAAACGTAAGTTTTATTTACCTATATAAGTATAAATATAACTATCATTACTACAAAAATAAAATAATAAACAATAGTACAAAAGAAGCAAAGTAAAAATAATCTACAATAGAAAAATAATAATAGCGGTAGTAGTAATAGGGGTAGTAGGAGTCGTAAATCATCAATCAGTTTAATATATAGCAATTACAGGGCTTTTAGCATGTTAGATTAAATTAGCTTAGATTTTATCAATCAGCGACATTACTTTCAAATCTAGTCAACGGTACTTTTTATTTCGGAATCAAATGATTTTATTAAAGTACTTTGTATAGGAGTTGATAGTTGAAGATTGATCAATCAAATAATAGCCTTTAAAAAAGCTATTCTTTTTGGTTCTAAAAATAAGGAAAAAAAAAAAAAGTAATTTATTTTTTTTTTTTTTCTATCCTTTTTTTTTTTAAAAGCAATAATAATAATAATAATAATCTACAATTATAATTACAGGAGTAATAGTATTTTATTTTTTTCTTGTAGTAAAATAGTTACAGATTTAATTTTTTATCAAAATAAATAATATAAAAAATTAAAAATATTAATAAAAAATTCAAATTATAGTGATAACAAATTCAAAGATGACCAACTCATGAAAGATGAGTTCGAAAGTACCTACGACAAGGTCATCGATTCATTCGACGCTATGGACCTCCCAAAGGATCTTCTTAGAGGAGTTTACTCATATGGTTTCGAAAAGCCATCTGCCATCCAACAAAGAGCTATTATGCCATTGGCTAAAGGTCTCGATATTATTGCCCAAGCTCAATCTGGTACTGGTAAGACTGCCACCTTCACCATTGGTATTCTTTCACAAATCAATATCAATCTCATGAAGTGTCAAGCACTCATCATTGCTCCAACTCGTGAGCTTGCCCAACAAATCCAAAAGGTCGTAACCTCACTCGGTGAGTACCTCAAGATCAAGTGTTACGCCTGTATTGGTGGAACTCGTGTCAGTGACGACGTCCAAAACTTACAAAACGGTGTTCACATCGTTGTCGGTACCCCGGGTCGTGTCTACGAGATGTTGAGCCGTGGTGTCATCACCCGTGAGTCTGTCAAGATCTTTGTCTTGGACGAAGCCGACGAGATGTTGTCTCGTGGTTTCAAGGACCAAATCTACGAAATCTTCCGTTTGTTGCCATTGGACATCCAAGTCGGTCTCTTCTCTGCCACCATGACTGAGGAAACCTTGAGCATCACCCACAAATTCATGAAGGAACCAGTCAAGATCTTGGTCAAGAAGGACGAGCTCACCCTCGAGGGTATTCGTCAATTCTACGTCAACGTCGGTCCAGCCGAACAAGGTAAATTCGACGTCTTGACTGATCTCTACGAAACACTCTCCATCACTCAATCCGTTATCTTCTGTAACACCCGTAGAAAGGTCGACTGGTTGACCACCAAGATGACCGAGCAACAATTCACCGTCTCATCGACTCACGGTGACCAAAAGGATCGTGATGGTATCCTCCAATCTTTCCGTTCCGGTACCACCCGTGTCTTGATCACCACCGATCTTTTGGCTCGTGGTATTGACGTCCAACAAGTATCTTTGGTTATCAACTTCGATTTGCCACTCAACCTCGAAAACTATATTCACAGAATCGGTCGTTCCGGTCGTTTCGGTCGTAAGGGTGTTGCCATCAACTTTATCACTCAAAACGAACAAGAAAAGATCCAAGATCTCTGCTCACATTACAACACCTTTATCCAAGAAATGCCAAACAACATTTCAGACTTCTTATAAGCGAGTTAATTTTTTTGATTGTTTGGTCTAATTTATAAATAAATATATAATTTATGCTATTTTTAATTAAGTTAATTATTTTATTTAATAATAATAATAATAATAATAATAATAATAATAATAATAATAATAATAATAATAATAATAATAAAATATTATTTTTTTGTTTTCAACAAAACAAGAGACTTTGTTCATTATTAAGCAAATCTCATTATCAATTGTCAATATTCTTTATTAATTCTCATAACATCGAACGGTTTCAAGCTATTTGTGTTCTTAAACGGAAAGAAAATTTGTTTTTTTAAAAAGTGTTTTTGAAAAAACGAAAGAGACCGTTTTTTGCATAATTTATTTATTTATTTATTACTATCATTATCATTGTAATATATATATATATATATTTAAATATGGGTATTCAATCATTAAATAAAGATATAGAAAAGTTATTTAGTAATAGACATCAAGTTAGGGGTCATCCTAAAATATATTATCCTTCAATATATATTGATGTAAATAATCAGTTACATGGTGTAAAATGTACAACAAAGAATGGTATGATCTCATTTGATTCCTATTCTCACTATAAACCAAATTATTGAATTATTAAATTATAAAACAGAATATTTTGGTAAAGTGTTCCGCAAGTTTAAAATGATGTCTAGATTGTTTAAAACGAGTGAATATTTCTTGGCAATGGATGGACCTGCACCCAGAGCAAAGTTACTCGAACAAAGAAGAAGAAGATTACTGGTAAATTTACATACATAGTAAAAAAGATAGCATGCTAGTGTTACATAACTAACTTGAAACATTTGATTGCTTTAGAGTTCATTAAAGAAACTGAGAGATCAACATTATGAAGATAGTAAAAATGGTTCTGCCAGAGGTGTAGATGAAAGCGATGAGGAAGAGGATGATGATGATGATCAGTTGGATGAACAAGATGATGAGGAAGAGGATGATGATGATGATGATGAAATGAATCAAGATGATGATGATGATAATATTGATGTTAAAGAAAAAGATAAAGATGAAGAGGAAGATGAAGTAGAAGGTGAAGTTATTTTATGGAATAAAGATAAGGATGTAGAGAGTAAAGCAAAGACGACAACGACAACAACAACGACAACAACTACAACAAAATCAAATTCTCAACAACCAATACAATCAATTGATGAAGATCAAAATGCACCATTCAAGTTGGATTCTACAATGCTGACACCAGGCTCACCATTTATGTTTGAAATTAAAAACAGGTTGAGAGATGAAGCTAGTATGATATTTTTTGAGAACATTGCAACCAAGACAGTATACATAATGCCTAGCGACTCAAAGGCAGAAGGAGAATGGAAGATTTTTCATCATATCAATCAACTCAATCATGATCAAAGACCACTGGTTGTTGTGTCTTGTGACTCTGACATTCTTCTCTACTCACTACTATCACCCAAGAGCATCAATATCGCTTCACCTTTTAACGTTAGAATGTTATCAAACATAAACATATTGAAAGAATCAATTGCATCACAGGCACCATCACGTAACAAAGGTAAATTAGTTTAGTTATCATTATTGCTACTTTTATAATCATTAATGTATTAACATTATTATTATTATCATTTGTTTTTTTTTAATCTATTATTTTAGATGATGTTGTATCTGATTTCGTATTTCTATCATTGTTTAATGGAAGTGATTATCTCCCAAAGATTGGTACGTTCAAGTTAAAGACCGCTTGGAAAGAGTATGTAAATGATCAATCGAAGGAACCATTGTTCAAAAGACAAGACAATACGATCAATTGGGAGTTCTTCTATCGTATTTTCAAGGTTGTCAATAGAAATAGTACACCGATCGTCAGCAAGAAGCCAAGAGTGATCGGTGTTGTCGAAGCACTCAATGTTTGTTTGCAAATGCTATCTGGTTGCTTGAAGAAACAATATAAGATGGAATGCACAACCACTCAGTTGACCGATTCAGAGGTGAAAGTAGAGATATCGATTTGTGGACAGAATCTACAGGCTGTAGGAACCTCGGCAAAGACATTGAAGGAAACACTACTCAAACCCTACTTGAGTTTGGATCATCCTCTTTGGAAAGACAATTGGCTCTTGATGCCAGAGGAGTATCGTACGATGATCAAAGAGAAACTCGCGAGAAAACCACAGCAGGTCAAAGACTTGGTCGATAACAAACTAAAATTGAAGCGTTATCTCGAGGGAATCGTCTGGCATCACAACTATCTCACAACCAAAGTTGAGAGTTACTCATTCTACTATCCATTCGAGTCTGCGCCACATGTCGATCCAAGTGTCGGTCCTATCCAGTTGGATGTCAATTTCCTCGAGCAAGATGAACCACTTACACCACTCGAATTTTGTATTGCACTTTCAAATTATAGAGTAAGAAAAATCTATTAAATAGTCATAGTAATTTTGTTTGTTTATTAATTAATAATTATCTTTTATCTATATAAAGACAAAGGCAACAGTACCAAGTGTCTTTCATTCAATTTATAGTGATCTAAAACATTTCAATAAGCGGAATGAAGACCTATGGAAAGAAGAGAATTCCTTAGTTGAGCTGAAACAACATATTAAAACGATTGTCGATAAAAACAGTGATAAACTATCAGTGTTTCATCTTTCACAACTACAGTTCCAACCGTCCATCGCTGTTCATAGAGAAGATCATTCCATTTCAAAGAGTGATATTGATTTCTTCTCTGAGGCCAAGTATGTTAATTTTTAATTATCAAGTTTTTGTTCAATTATATATCTAACTTTATTTTCATTAGAAATCCAACACTCTATGGTGCCAACAAGAGACATCATTCAGCTAATTCAAATCAACCAGTCAAGAAGATGAAGCATTATAACAGTCCCAATAATCATAGTAGAAATAGTAACAATCCGAGATATCATCAAAGACCCAATAACAACAGCTCTCACCCGAAAAACTCAAACAATCAAGCTGTAGCTAATATTATTAATAACGCTGCTATGTTTAATATGTTGAGAAACAACAACAACAACAACAACAACAACAACAACAACAACAACAACAACAACAACAACAACAACAATAATAATGCTAATAATCAACAGCCAAATCCATTTCCTAATCAAATGAATAACCAAATGAATAACCAAATGAATCCAATTCCTATGAACTACCAAATGAACCAAAATTATCCTAATCAAATGAACAACCAAATACCGAATCCAAATAACTATCAAATGAATCAGAATATTAATAACAATATTAATAATAACAATAACAACATAAATAATAATAATAATAATAATAATAATAATAATAATAGAAACCAATTCAATAATAACAATAGAAACTATCACAATAGAAATAGAAATAGATTTGACAACAACAGAACCAATGTTCAAAAGAGTAATAATCCAAATAACACACCGATGAATTAATTAATGATTACATTGTATTTAATAAAATGCGTTTCGCGCCATTTCATTAATAGTTAAATAAAATTGTTGGTCTGGAAAAAAAAGTCTTTTTTTTTTTTCTATAAAAATAAATTAGTTTTTTATTCATTTCCAATTTAATTTGACAATGATGACAGTACTATTATCACCACTTCCACGAGTAAATGCTTCCATTGAAACACGTTTGGCAATGTCATATGGATCCCAATCCAATTGTTTCGATACGTAGTAATCCTCTATCAGCTTGTTGATGTAGTCTACCAACTCTTGATTGCTAAACACATCCCAAATACCATCGGTTGCCAAAACAAAGTATTGATCAATCTCTTGTGGCGCTGGGGTTGTCATTTGATTGACATTGCCTGCACCCAGTGACGATGAGAGTGGATTGTAATTCATTTTTCTCAGTGAGCTCGATCTGTTGCTGAAACTACTGATGCTATTGAATTGTTGACTGTAACGTTTGCTCGCTGGTTGTTGGTGTATTTTGATATTGTTTAGTATAAGAGGTGGTGGAACCACTTGTGAATCTTGTGGACTGTCGCTCATAGAGTTATTGATGGACATTGGTGTGTCTTCATCGGTTGGCATCAAACCGAATCCCTGTGGTGAGGAAGTGCGATTCTTGCCGAATAGCAACGACGATTGAGTTCTCTTTGGACTTCCACGGAATGGCGAAGAGTTACGAGAGGATAGTGGTGAGGAGAACATTCTAGAGGGCGAGCAACCTTGAGATCCGCCACGATTGCTACGACTGTAGCACTTTGTTACACCCTTGAGTGGAATGACTACAAACTCTGGATCGGGAATGACCCATTTCTTCAAAGGAATATCACCAATTCCTCTGGAAACACTGAGAATACCGGCCACTCTCCATATTCTTTCGTTGTAATCCCAATCTATTTTGCCACCAGAAGTGGTGATACGTTGTTTCTCTTTGGGATTGCCTGGTTTGTGGTCGAATGACAAGGCAACTGCTTTGCCACTTCTACAGAGAACACCTCTAGAGTCACCGGCATTGGCGACTACCAGTAGAGGTGGAGCATTGGGTGGGGTAGACAACAGCGCAACAAGACTCGTGGTTCCAGATTCGTTCTTTGATCGATACTTCTTACTGTAGCGACTATCGAGTGTCATGAATGTATTGTATAGCGCAGTCTGTAGTAGATCACTACGATTTTGAGTCTCGTTTTGTTGTTCGTTTCGACTGAGACTACTTGATTTCTTCCAGTGTGGACTCTCATACATGCCTGGCGACTTTGCAGAGCCAGTGTTCTTACTCGAGTAACAAGTTTTATTCTCTTTAATAAATTTATTGGTTATCTGAGTGATTCGTTTCTTGACAAAGTTGGCACATTTGTCACCACCATGCCCATCGAACACGCCAAACAATGAAATCGAGGGATTGTTATCCAATTCTGTTTTAATCTTGTGTCTATCTTCCATGTATCTTCTGGTACCCTGAAATGTGGAGGTACCGTAAATCACTTCGAGATCGCTAATAAGAACATCAGGAACTGTACCATCGTCACTGAATACCGGACTGTTCATACAAGAGAGGTTCGAAGGTGATGGTGGATGTTGATTATCGCTTCGTCCATCGTCGAGCATATCATCAGGATAACCATAGTCAATCGGTGCCATTGGTGTCATATATAGAATGGGTGAAGGTGTAAATGTAGGCACCATTTGTTGTTGATTTGGTTGTTGTTGGTATGGACTATTGTTGGTTCCACTACTATTCAAGGAAGTAGAGGAAACCGAAGGTGATTGTTGTTCTTTTCCATTTATACTATTTAAATACCCACTACTATTTACCGAATAGATTTGATTCACTTGTTGTGTGTTTCTAAAATAATTTATAATATTCATTGCCACACCAAAACCAAAAAAGTAAAAACAATTCTAAAAATAAATAAATAAATAAATAAATAAAAATAAATAAGTTTGATTATTACTTATTAAAAAGATAATTATAATATAATAATTTAAATATATATAAATAATAAATGGATAATTATTTAAATATTTATCGGTGATGGGTAGGTAAAGTGATGTAGTTATATATAATATAAATAATTATTTGATGCTTAAATCCTTTGGAAATGAATTAGATTGGAAAAGAATTATTAAAAAAAATGTTAGAAAAGTTTTTGTTCTTTAGGGATTTTAACATAAATATAGAAAGGATTGAAAAAACAAAGGAAATCAAATTGAATTAAAAAATCAAAGTAACAATTGTATGAATATGGATTGTTGCTGTTGTTTGTTAACCAATGATTTGGGTGATGAAGAGGATTAGGAGTTAAAGCTGAGAGAAAAAGTTAAAATTTAGATTGATCTCTATTGGAATCAATAATTCTAACAAGTTATTAGGGCACTGGATGACTGTATACATGAATGGTGGTGTTGGTTAGATTGTTTGTTTTCATGTTTGTTATCAATTTGAACGATTATGATTTAAATAGCAATATCAAAGCGATACCAGAGTGTAAAGTTATTAAATTAATTTATTAAACAACAAAATAATTATTTGTTAAAAATTCTGATGATTAATTTTGGTTATTTTTGATTTTAATTTTATTAGTGTGGGGTGTAAAGATAGTTTGTTTGATTATTTATTTGTTTGTTTTTAATAGACACTCTATCTAACTATCAATCCAATAGGATTAAAAAAGTAATTTTTCCTTAATAACTATTAAGGTTAATCTAGATAGGATTTTTAATTTTGTGTGTACTATTTGTTAGGTGGTAATAGTTAGATAAATTGAAAAGATTAATCAAAAAAATTAAAGAGACAATTGATTTTTTTAAACTTGCAACAACCAAAATTAAAAAATTAATAATACATTAGAAAAATACATTAAAAATCCATGATTTTGTAAGGTTGATTAGTTTTTTTGTTTGATTTTTTTCATAGACCTTTTTAAAACAAAATAATCAAAAGAGGTCGAATTAAAGAGGTCGAGTTATTAAAGTGTCAATGAAATATAGAGATTTGCATACCTTTCTTTTTTAATAAAACTATAAATATTTGTTTTTTTTTAACTACATTAAAAACAAAAACATCTAAAATAATGATTGGAAATTTTTTATTCTATAATAACTATAAAAAAATATTTGTAGTATCGAATCTTTAAAGGAAATGGTAGTATTTATTTGGAACTACACTACTATAATGTTTCTATCTTTTCTATCCTTTATCTATCTATTATATATTTATAAATATAAAATGATGTATAGTCAGAAAATTGTAAGAAGTTTGATAATTATCATTTTTGGTGAAGTTGTTTTTTTATTTTAATTAATTGTATGGAAATTTATAATTGGTTTTTGAGAGGGTGACAGTGTGAGTGATATGTGGTGTGTGAATGATTAATCAATCAAAACCACTTCATTTTATTATATATATTCAAAAAAAAAAATAGAACAATCTACCTATCAAACACTGTCACACAAACTCACACACACACATACACACACCAATAATCTATTCAATTCAATCCCTTTAGGAAACACACAGAAATCATTCAAAAACATTGACACCAAAAACAACACCACAAACCCTCTCTGACATCAAAAATAAATAAAAACAAAATTGATTAGTATCTTGTTGGTATGTCAACCATTGATATTTTTTGTGTTATTCTTTTATTATATATATAATAAAAAATTGTACTACACCCCTTGCATAGAGTAAATAAAACTTGAGTTTCCTATTAAAAAAAAAAAACAATTTTTGTCATTAAAAAAAATAAATAAAAAAAATCATTTAATAAAAAAGGTGAATTCGAAATCGACCTTTTCATGTTCTCATACATATAAATATATCATTTTTGTTTATATTAAAAAACTATTATCAAAAAGACCAACCAACAACCGCAACATTGAAATTTAAAATGTTTAATGTTACATTATAATTTTTTGTATTTAAATAGTTAGTTTAGTTATAAGTACGACGAAAAAAAAACAAACAAAATCATCAACACATCTTACATTTACTTTTATTTTTATTTTTAACAATACATTTATACACAAACAATAATATGAAGAATGGACGATGGATATTTAGTTGGATATATCCACTTCATTCGATATCTGAATCAAAAGACAACAGCAAAGGTTAGATTATTATTCGAAGTGTTTTGCTTGATTATCATTTCTATCTTCCTTGCAACCCTATTGATGATGCACAGACAGTATGTTGGAAAGGTATGCATACCTACTTTTTTAATTTTTGAGAGAGAGTAGTAATAAAAATGAATGTGGTTTGCTGCAGCAAGTTCTATTGATCATTGACCACTTTTATCTCGTCAATCAAAATACATAACACATAGGCAGATTGTATAGTTGAAGAGTTTGCAAATAACTTTCCGAAACACAGATTCGACGTATTGACCATCGATGTCAAAGAGGCAAAAGAAAGAGAAAACTATAAATATTTACCTGATAATCAACCGCTTCAATTTAAAGATAAAGAGAAGGATAAAGATAAAGAAATAGATATATCAACTACTTCAGCAACAGTTTCATCATCACCTACAACCAACAACAACAACAATAATAATAATAATAATGAAATACAAAATAGATTTCTATATGAAACACATCAGAGATATGAATTTTCATTTAAAAAAGAATTTCTAATGCTACCCAAAGATATAAGGGATATGTATAATGTATCGACACACCACATCGATTTGTTTACGAATTTAACATGTTTTGGTGGACAGTATCACAAGATGCTCTTGCGAGTGTTGGGTTACGACGTAGTCATGATCAACAATATGGTGAACGGATTCAAAGGCGGCTACCTCAAGTCTGAGGACAACACTTTTTTCGATTTGTCCAACTACCGATCACCTGAAAAAGATTTTTCTTTTGGTAAGTTGTTAAAGATAATCGAACCAAGAGATCGATCTAACCAAAACAAACTACTGCTACTATTCTAGAATTTATATTTTATTTAGTTCAGTGTATTATAAAAGTTAATTTTGTATTCTTTTCCAACATCATCATATTCGGAGTTGGACTGAGGATTTGCGAGTTTTTTATCACAAGAGTGTTTGATCCTACTATTGGCTTACATATATTTATGATTCACAATTGGATTATAGGTTTCATCTTTGTAATTGTAAGTATAATCAATGAATTCACAATAAAGATCTATATTCGTCTAACTAAACCAAATCCACATCAATTAATTAACTGGTTATTATCACAGTTACAAATAGGAGGAATCTATATGTTTTCATTTTTCGTTCAAACTGAATATCTAATATTTTTAACATGTTCTTTGATTGCATCCTATTTCTCTTCAATGGGGTAAGTTAAGTTGTTGTAGTTGGTAGCTGTATTAATAATTGTTTTATTAATGATATTTATATTTTGATTATAATTAGTTTACATTCTCAAGAAAGTATAAGATATTATCCATTTTTATTCCTTTCAACTTTATATTTATTAGCGTATTATATCATTATATTTCCATCTGGATTCCATCCTATTGCTTTTTGTGTATCATATACAACCACCGAATATCTTTTAGTTCTTTGTCTTTTCAACTTTGAAATACCAGCTGTTCTAACAAATCGAATTAATAACTATAGATATTTCCAACAGCCAGCGCAACAACAACAACAGCAACAGCAACAAGATCAAGAACAACAACAACAGCAACAGCAACAAGAACAACAACAACAACAAGAACAACAAGCTCAAGAAATACAAGAACAACAACAGCAAATTCCAAATTTGATACAATAATAAAATAATTATTTGTAAATATTACATATTAAATAATATTATTTATTGTTTTTTTTTTGTTTCTTTTTTTCTTTTCTTTATTATTATGCAATTGGTTGATATTGGAACTTTTCTTCTGGATTTCTGTAGAATCTTCTATATAGATAAACACCAAGCAATCCAAGTCCAACAACACCCATGGTTGTTCCAAAAATGATTCCACCGACATCTGCGTTTGTTAGTCGTGGTTTCTTTGGTTCGTACGATGAACTACCGTAGCATAGTGCCTCACCAATTGTCAAACAATCACTGCCACAGAGAATCTGTGGTGCTGTCTGGTTGATAGGTGATTGCATTGTGATCTGACTGGTCAGACAATAGATGTATGAATTGTTTGGTCTAAAATAGCTATCAAAGAATTTCAAATTCCTAGTGTCCTGTACGTAGATGCTGTAGGGCTGGCCGTTGTCAGTGTCGACAGCAATCGGTTGGTTGTCAAGGAATTGACACCACTCAAAAGTCGATGCCAATATACTGTCGGAATAGAGAATACCACCTTGATTATCGCTGAATGTCGAGTTGGTGATGTAGCTTATCACTTGATCCTGTAGACGTATCACCTCTGGATACTCGCCGGAACCTTGATTAGCGGTGAACAGCGAGTTGAACGCTCGCACCTCGCCATTCTCTCCGATGAGCATGATTTGACTTCCACAGCAATTCTCACTGAACACCGTGTCCGACATGTGTAGATATCCATTCTCAGAGTAGAGTGTTGCGTTTGTAAATCGATTGCCAGTGAAGTTGGTATAGGCGACACCCAGTACTTCGTCAGAGGTGTGGATAATCGATCCCTGTAGTACTTGGTTGTTGCTAATGTTACATCGTTGTAACACGGTGGAGCTGTTCATTGCATAGATGATTCCATTGCCTTGGACTGCCTGGTTGTAAGTCAGCTGGCAGTCGTAAAACGATGTGATCACCTGCTGTTCAGAGTAGATGATGGCGCCATGAGTTCTAGCAGTGTTATTGATCAGTATTGAATTGGTGACCGATAGTTGTGGACTGCTGTTCTGTTGGAAGTAGAATACACCTCCATATTGATTGGCATTGTTTGATGCAATATAGCTGTTGTTGATACTGATATAGACGGTTCCCTCGCTTCCAAGCGTACGAATGACGGCACCATCGTCAGCAGCGCCATTCACTATATTCAGATTATTGATGGAAACCAGTGTCTGTACTGATTGTGATTGTTGAGAATTACTATTTATATCCAAGAATCTTGATTGTGATTGTAAATCGATTGTAGTTTCAATATTTGTATTTGTCGAATTGGTTGTACTATTATTATTATTATTATTGTTATTGTTATCATAAGTTGTAAATGTTATGTTTATATTGCTTAGAGAAAGATTGGTATTATTGATACCTGTGTAGACACCACTGTTCAGTATGATGACTACGTTGGTTGCGTCGGTGATGACACTCGATTGGTAGTAATAGGAGTTCAATGCATCGTTCATCGTTTGACAACCCGACGTCATATTGGCTCCACATAGCACCTCTGTGAAATTACTAGTTTGATTAACATAGATTGTAAATGTAGTAGTTGAATAGTCTCCTAATCTTTTTGAGAGTATCGATGATGATGATGATGATGATGATGATAATAATGAGGACGACGCTTCATTGATTCTACATGTACTACCACTTATTAAGATAAAAAATATTATTGCACAATAAAAATAATATTTTATAATATACATTCTATTAAAACAATTCGATGATTCTTCAAGAGTTGTTTGTTAACTCTCAAAGATATATAAATACATGTAAAATAAAAATGGAATAAAACAAAAAAAAATAAATGAATAGTCGAATTTACAATGCAATGAAATCAAAGAACCACACCAATTCTTTTATTTTTAAATATTTTTATAAAATTATTACAATTGATATTTTAGATATTTGGTGATGATGTCAATGGTTGTGATTACTTGGAAAATAAAAAGATTGTTTAAAAGTTTGAAACAATGTTTATTAACTCTTATCTTTATTTCTTTTGCAACACATAAACTATTGTACTTGAAAACTTGATTATAAATCTTGTTGATGATGATGATAACTACTTCTGTAAGTAAGTATACAAGATAGCTGAAAATAAAAGAAAAAATAGTTAATTATATATAATTCTTTTTGACATGCCAAAAATAAAAGATAAAAAAATAGATAATTTTTATAATTATTGATAGTTGTTTTGAACAAACTTTATTTTAATAAATTTGTTATGTTTTGATACTTCTTTTAATTGATGAATTTGTTGTGTTGTTATGTCTTTGATTTTTAGGTATTGAATGGTTGTGTTACTATGTGCAATGGCGTCAAAGAACGATTCAGTAAGAAAAAGACCGGATATCGTTAGACTAACCAAAGTGTTGTTGTTAGAGAGTGCTATACTTAGTTGATTTGACATACTCTCTATGGTTTCCGGTTGTTGTAATAGATGTACTTTGCAGACATTCGTTAGCGATAGACGTCTAAGTGTTTTATTGTTGGCGAGTAGCTGACAGAATTGCTCCCAGTGTTCAAGACGGTTTCTACCATAGAGCTCCGAGAATGACTGAGTTGAAAGACAGCTACACCATTGAAATAGCTCACCAACATGCTGACCATGATACTGATGACTCATTTCGTAGATACCGAAAGCAACCTTTGATTTGAATGAAACAATACAACTCTTACTATCAACTATTAAACTTAGATACTTTGTATCTATATAATCATTAACTATCTTTATATGTCGAAGTCTACTTGATTCCAAGAGTGATAGCTGTAATAGATTCTTGTAGGAGATATGCGAGATCTCAGAGTCACGACCTATATAGCTGAATGAAAATGAATTGGTTCTCCACTGCCTAACGTATTGGTTGTAGTATTTCTCTGGATTATCGTATGCTATCATTTGATGTATACCTTCAACGTTGAGATGTACAAACTCCAATGTAGTCTCATCGATATCCGACATATCCAACATATCTTTATATAGATAGAATGGTGATTGCTCTACGTACAACTCAATCTTGAGATGTGGGAATCGATCGAGAATATCGTTAACTAAATAAGGACACTCTGTCTTTATAGTTAAGCGTTGTAGGCTTGTGAATTTGTATAACCAATTCAATAGATATTGATGTTGATTATATTGATTATCATTATCTTGATAGTTATCAATACTATGATTATTTACGAAATTAGAATTATAATATAAATGATTGATATTGCTATACTGATATATTGAATGATTACTCGATAGTCTATTACTAGAGGATCTAATTTGATTCTTGATCATTGAATTTACATTATTCAATATTTTAATATCATAGGTTGGATTAACCGTACTAAATATCTGATCCTCTGATAATATATCGGATTCATCAAAGTATCTCCAATCGATATCAATGCCAATGTAATATCTCGTACAATATTCAGTTGCGATCAACTTGAACCATTGTTTACAAACTAAACTGCAACAACTCAATTGAGCATTGTTATCATTAGATAGGAGATCTTTGAAATTATTATCCAATATATTATTTCTTTTATTATTTCTTTTAATCTTTTTATCACTACTATTATTATTATTAATAATATATTCTTTTAATGTAAATATATTATTATTATTATTAAATAGTTTTGATAATATATTTCTTTGAATTATAAATGGTAACATGTTTTAAAAGTTTATCTTTTTTTTTTGGTATAGAGATAGATAATAGAATAAAAACTAAAGTACTATCTATTTGCAAAGTCAAATATATAATTTAAACTAATAATAATGATGTGATCACGATATTCAAAACAAGTGATTCCAAGTTTAAACTGTTATTTACATTATTAATAATTTTTGAAATTAAAATCTTGGATGATTCTAATTTATTTCGTTTTTATTTGGCATATGATCAAAAGCATTGTCATTTTTATTTAAATTAATTTGTTTTAAATATGTTTGGATTATTAGGTAGTAGTAGTAGTAGCAGTATATCAAACAAAAGATATTTCCTCAACACATTTGTAGATCGTTTTTATTTTATTAGATGTTATAATAATCAACCAACATCATCTACAACAGCATCAACATCATCAGTATCTACATCTACACCGACATCGACATCGACATCTAAATCTAGATATAGACCTCCTAAAAATGGTCAATATAAGTTAAAGTCAAATAGAAGAGATATTTTAAATTCAAAGTATGTAAATTGATGTGTGTGTGTTTGTTTTTGCAAATGAATAAAATTAAATTAACATAATTAAATTCATTATCATTATGATTATATAGATCTACAAATAACAATAGCAATAATAATAACAATGCAAAGGAAGATATACAAAAACAACTTCAACATATACAATTCATTCAGCAACTACAACTTGGACAAACAAATAATAGTCAGAGTCAAGATAAAAAGAATGATCCAATCGTACAATTGGCAGAAGATACAATAACAACGAGATTGTATCAAGAGGATACACTCAAGTTGATATCAAACTATTCATTGACACATTCACCACTGTTAGATTTCTTTGTATCACAATTGAAACTACAATATCAAGATGATCTGAATGAGATAAAGAAACAACAACAACCATCACAGCAACAACAATCAGAACAACAAACAGAACAGCAACAGCAACAACAACAACAACAACCAATTACATTAACTTTTTCAAATAGAAGAGAGAATCTTTATAAAATTCTAGAGATAATAATGACACAGTTGAAACCGGCGGCAAAGAAAGAGTTACTGCTTCGTCTACCGAATAACTATAGATTGGAACTGTTGTCTCGTTGGATTCTCTCGATTCCTCGTGAGAATAGAACGACTTCTCTCTCGAATTTGATACGTTTGTTTGCGCGTGGCGGTAACAACAGTGATATTAGAATGATTGGTCAGCTACTTGCACATCTCTGTTGTATTAAACACTCACCAAACGTAGTGGATATCCTTATGAACCAAGCGAATGCCAATGCGATCCTACACGACGCCATCGTCTACTGTTTACACACCGATTTCTATCATCTCGCACTCAAGTTCTACAGCTATTTCACGACGCTCGAGATGGCACCAAACAAATCGACGTTGATCGCATTCAACCTCTACCACCAGAATCACCATGTCAACTCGGCTGCCGACAGCCACTGGCGTTCGCTCCACCAGCTGAGCGCCATCGACGACATCACCCAAATCCAAGCGACTCGCGACTACTCCAAGCAGGCACAGCACATCGCATCACTCCAGCCATTCCTAAACAACGGCGATCAACTCTACAGCGAAACCCGGGCACACTTTAAGAGCTATCCTCAACAGAGCTCGTTGGATCTCGCCATCCAGAGTAAGGATGCACCGAAAATCGCTAAACTACTCGAGGGATTCTCACAGCGTAACAATATTCCGTTTGGCGTTTCACTGTTTGCCGCTGTTCATGCAGTGGCCGGTGACTCGTTCCACAGCAAATCGGTATTCAAACTGCTAGAGAGTGATGTCAATGGTGTGTTGCGTGCCGTCCTCTTCCATCCAATCTACTATATGCGTCAGATTAAATACTCTGATCTCAACAAGGTGATTGCACAGCTAAAGTTGGAGAACAAGTTTAGCTATATCTACTCCACACCCGTCATTGAATCATTCATCAACCTATTCTTTGAGACTGGCAAAGAGAATCCACATCTACTGAATCTTGGCTACCAATTGTTCCGTGCGTCACAAAAGGTGCAAATTAGCTTCTCTCGAAACACACTCAAAGCATTCCAGAATCATCTGCTCGTTGTCCAAGAAAAGTCGGGCCAAAAGATACCGTCCGATGTTTTCGCACTGATTTTCGGTGGTACCGAAAGCTCCACTAAACAACTGCTGGATTTGGAGCATCAACTCCAAGAGAATCCAAGTCGTCCTATCACCAGCGACGATCTCAAGCTCTATCAAGTCACACCAAAGAAGAACGACCATTTCATTGAACTGGGAATACAGTTGTTCATCCAGCATCATTCGTCGGTCAATGGCACGGAGAGCATCCGTGAGTATGTCCTCTCCGATGAGATCTACAAGCAACTCCTCACCGGCTCATCGTTTATTCTCAAGAAAGTATTCTATCTCAAAAAGCTGTTTGGTTATCTCACTGGTCTGGGACGATCCGATATCATCAGAGATTATATCACCGCTGGAAATGGACTGGCAACGATCGTTAGTAAATCGATCGATGTCGACCTCCTCTACTACATCTTGATATCGTACACCACTGCAAAGGAGAGAGTCGAATTTTTGAAACAAACTACATTCCAATCGATAGTTGGCCGTCATCATTTGGATCTGGAGACTTTACTTCGATCGGATTCAACAGAGTTTTTCGAGGAACCCGCTCTCCTAAACATTTTGGATATGGTGAGCCAACACAACATCGCACAACTGGATAAATCTGCAAAATCACTCAACAAAAGAGATTCTCAGATTTCATTAACACCAGAGAGTATCATGTTTATTGAAAACTATTTCCAAGTTCCAAAAAAAGAATTCAAAAAAAGATTATCTCTTGAAAAGAAATAAACTATATTATTAATCTGCAAAAAGAAAAACAATAGTTTTTATTATTTATTAGTTTGGTACATCTGATGTTTTTCAATATATTGATTTAAAACTTGAATCGATTCAATAGAATTTTTATAGATATCAACAGCTCTCTTCAAGTATTGTTTTGCCAGATCGATTGGAATTGATCGTTGATTGAGTAGCAATTCCAGACAATCATGGTAGTTATTTACCAATAGATCGTAGATGTTGAAGTGTTCGAGTGGGATCGATTGAATGTTGATCTCTGTTCGGTTTTCCAGGAGCCATCGAAGAGTTTTAAACTCACCTCTATCCATTGCCAATAGAAATGCTTCGTTTGTGCATCCTTCTGTTCGATTTTTATGTAGAAACTCCAAGATATCAAGGCAGCCAATGACACAAGCATTATCCATTGCTTTAGAGCTGAAACTTTCACTTCTATTCCCATGGAGAAACTTTACAATTTCAAGTCTACCGTAGCTACAAGAATAATCCATAGAGTTGGTAGAACATGAAAGAGTTGTATTCTCATGTAGATATTTGATGAATTTGAAATGACCTCGCGACACCACGATATCCAAAAGATTATCTGGAATTTGAACCTGTGCATTCTTTAGTAAAAATTGAAACATATCGAAATAATTTCCTTTGGCAACGTTCACTATTGTTTCACTATCGATGTGTCGTTCAGTTGTTGTATTTTCGAGCAACCACTTAACTACACTCAAATGGTTGTTAGCAACTGCCAGTTTTACAATAAATGGTATGTTTAGATGTACTACATCAGATGAATTATGATACAACCATACCAAGGTTTGTAGATCTTCTATGGTGACAGCGCTTTGGATCGCCCGAAGAGAAGCAACGCCAATCTTATTCTCCTGTAACCACTTGATCAACTTTAGATTTCCACTCAGTGCTGCATCATCAACGATATTATCTGGAACTGAAAACTTCTCTTCGTACAACAACTTTAGGACATCCAAATGACCGTTGACAGCTGCGGTTTTCACGAGCACTTTGTCCTCTTTATCCAACAGCTCTTTATGCTCTCTTAGGATATATTCAACGACAGGAAGATGACCAGCTTCAATTGCTGGTATTAACATTTCGCTTTTCTCGAAATCTTCAGAACGATTAACCAACAACCACTGTATCATGTCGAGTCGTCCAACTGAAGCAGCGGAATCAAATACACTGCAATATGAGAAGTCACTGTCGTTGTTATGTTGCTCGTGTAACTTCTTCAGTCGCTTCAGTATCTCCCAGTTGCCAGAGTATGGAGCATCCACCATAGCACCATAGAAATCCCATCGATAAGTTGGAAATGTGCGGAGCAGACACTCAATGATATCCAATCGATTGCAACGAGATGCATTGATGAGTATAGAGTTGAGAAGTTGCTCTTTCAACGTGGAAACTCTATCTAATGATATCTGAGCGGTGGTAAATCGGTAGTATTGCAACAGGTATTCAAACATCTCGAGACTACCGGCATGCACTGCATTTCTGAAGATCTGGAATGCACCAAAATTCATTTGTAAACTCTCTTTTAACAAATGTAGATAGTTGTTACCTGCTTGAACGTGTGGCAATTGAATTACTTGACTCCATTTGTAAACATTTCCTTCTCCTCTCAATCTATTAATCGATTTAACATTGTCAAATATCAATTTATTTATAACAACATTTTTAAATAGACTAGAAAATAGTTTGTTATCCATTTTAGTTGTTTATTTTATCTATATATATAGATAATTATAGAATCAATTATAAAAAAGGTTGATTGACATGACTTAATATAGATAATTGTCGAATCGAAAAAGAAATAAAAAAAAAACAAATCGATTCGACAATTATCTATATTAAGTCATGTCAATCAACTTTTTTAGTGCAACTTTTTTTTATTTTGTGTTGGCTACTTTCTTGAAGTTCAATCTAAAATATAAATTAAACTTTTTTAAAAAAAAAAACTTTAAAATAAATTAAATTAAATGATTAATGTGATCACTTTTATTAATACAGTATCATATTATTATTTTGTAATATTTATTGTATATTTGTATTTTATTTAAAGAATAAACAAAAAGAATGACTGCTGGAAATAAGATTATGATTCAGCACAATAACAAGGGTTATACAAAAGATGATATCATAAAGCTATTGGCAATGGAAGAGTACTCATTTTCACCATCAAAGTATCAATTTGACAATGACAATCATCTATTCTTTCTTACAAACACTCAAAGTCAATCAATGTTGAGTATTCACTATATCAACATTGAAAACAATCAAAAACTATCTGGTAACATCATCTATAGATTTATAATAATATTTTAACTAACTAACTAACTAAATTATTATTATTATTATTATTGGTATTCAAAGATATTAAACCACTATTTGCATATAGAGAATCAAATAAAGAGATGTCAATCGAAGAGGAATTGATGAGAGAAAGACAGAGAATCATTGGTAATGGTATCACCTCCTATGACTTTAATGAGAATACCAAACATTTTTTGGCTGCAATGAGTAATGATTTGTATATTGTCGATATCGGTGGTAGTGCTGGAGTTCATTCACCGGCGCTTGAGAAGCTAAATTGTGGTTCGTTCGACCCGAAACTCTCACACGATGCCAAACTGGTCGCATTCATTGAGGAAGGTGATATCTGGGTGACTCATCTAGCAAGTGGACAACGTCATCGTCTTACACATACCCGTAAAATATCAGAGTTTGTCTCTGCCGGTGAATCGAAATTCGTGTACAGTGAAGAGTTCTCCAGATACACTGGATATTGGTGGTCACCAACCTCTGCTGCACCCAACCAATATCAAATATTCTACTTTGAGGAAGATGAGCGTCATGTCCGTGATTTCTATATCTCACAACATGGATACACTGGAACTACCACTCATTACAAATATCCATTGGCAGGTGACGAAAATACCAAAGTTCGTCTATGTCTATTAACTCTTACCTTTAATGAATCTGTAAGTATAATTGTTGTTATTTTTGTAAATAGTAGTTGATTTATACTAATATTATTATTATTATTATTATTACATGTTAAAGAATGAATTGGAATGTAAACAAAATTATTTGTTTGATTTGAAAAGTAAGTTTGAATGGCTGGAATATTATGTTCGTGGTGGATGGTCAAAGGATGGAAAGAGTGTTTGGGTTCAGTTGATGGATAGATTGCAACAACGTTTGGATTTGGTGATGATTCCGCTGTCTCAATTCAGCGAAACACCTTCGGATTTGCCAGTGTTGTTGAGTGACCGTTCCAATCTGTGGGTGAATGTCGTCGACCACATCACATTCCTCGATGGCAACAATCTGATTTGGTCGAATGAATCCTCTGGATTCCGTCATCTCTATCTCGTCAGCTGGGAGTCGAACTACACCAACGTAAAGACACGTCAACTAACTGAGGGCAGCTGGGTTGTCGGCGAGAAACTCTGGATCGACCAATCGCGTCTTCTCATCTACTTTGAGGCGAGTGCAGACTCGCCGCTTGAGAACCATCTCTATGTCTGCTCGTATGCTGCCAACTCGAAACCCTGTGATATCAGACGTCTCACCAACCAGGGACATCATCACACATCGATCCAGCTATCACCAAACTTTACTCGCTTCGTCAGCAACTACTCGTCGGTCAAAGACGCCCCACTCAGTCAAGTCTATCAGCTCGAGTTTAGAGGCGACGACCACTTCCCATGTCCAACTCTGATCACAACCATCAACGTTGAGAAATCGATTGCTCTCAAACCGAGAACACCGACTCTCTTTAGCTTTGTCAATTCCAAGGGTCGTAAGATCTATGGATGCTACTATTTGCCTGCTGACTACAACCCCGCCACGCTCTATCCAAGCGTCTGCTGTGTCTATGGCGGTCCACACGTCCAGATAGTCAATAACTCATACAGTCTGGCCAGACAGTTCCTCTCAGAGTTTGGTTTCATCTCTATCTACATCGATGGAACCGGATCGACCAATCGTGGACTGGAGTTTGAAGGTCATCTACGTGAACGTATGGGTACAATTGAGATTCAGGATCAAGTCGAGGGCATTGAGTATCTCGCTAGAAATCAAATCTCACTCGACTTGGAAAGAGTCGCCATTCAAGGATGGAGCTACGGTGGTTATCTTGCACTGATGGGTATTGCTCAACGTCCAGACTTTTTCAAGGTTGCAATCTCTGGTGCACCTGTCACTCTCTGGGAGACCTACAACACTGGATACACCGAACGTTACATGAATACACCAAAGAACAATCCTGAGGGTTACAAATTAGGTAACGTACTTAGTTATCTAAATAATTTCCCAGATCAGTAAGTTATAATCAATTAATTATATATCAACTATCAAACTTTGATAATCAACAATTAACCAACACACTATATATTTTTAGATTGGATAGATTGGTTTTAATTCATGGTATACAAGATGAAAATGTACATTTTGCTAATACTTTGCTATTGGTTGAGGAGTTACAAACTAATGGTAAACCATATATACTAAAAATGCTCTGTAAAGAGAGACATGGTATTAGAGATATCAACAATAGAGTATCAATAGAAGCATTTAGAATCAATCATTTATTAAAAAATTTATAAAAGAAGAAAGTGGATAATATTGTATCCGCCATTTTTGAATATAATTTATAAATAAAGTAAATATTGGTCACTTTGAGATTCGTTCAATCCTTTTGAAACACTAGTGCATTTTTATTATTAGGTCTCGTCTTAATCATTGCAACACTCCTCTAAAATATTTCTTTTGAAAAGTTAATATTAATTTAAACATTGTCATAATCATCGAATATAAATATAAATATTATGAAACACATCCCACATGCAAATATAATTATAATGGGGATCGACTAACTCATATAGTTGTCAACCACACCTGTATTGATCAATAATAATCTTGGCACTATAGAAAAAAGATCACAACCACAACGGTAGTGACACACAATTATTATTGCATGAAGTTGCGAATATTGTGTCTGTGTGTGAATTTTTTTTTTTTTTTTTTTTTTTTTTTTATATAGACATCCTGGTTGCACTTTTGTGGCAGTTTTTTTCAACAACAAAATTTATAAAACAGAATTAAAAAAAACGAATTACTTTTGCAAAAGGTAAGATCACTCAGACTATTTTATTTTGAGTCTGTTGTTTGATTCCCCTTTAATTTTTTTGGGTAAAAAAACCCAAACAAAGTATGATGCATACCCCACTTTCAAATAATAATCAAAAAATACATTTAAATAATAAAGACAAATTGTGGCTATTCTTAAAACACTCTGGCACATTAATAAATAATTAAAATTAAATAAAAACTATTTTTTTTTCTTTTCTTTTGAACCAAAACAAAAACAATACAAAACTTAAACTACTAATCTTTGATTACCATTATTCATTATTTCCTCCTCCCTTCTTCCTCCCCTTCCTCCTCCCTTCCTCTTCTTCTTTGTATACAATTATAATTAAGAATTACGCTTCTTCGTAAACCAAAATACAATCATATTTTAAATTATTATTATTAATCTGAACTCAAAAACAAAAAAGATAAAATGAAATTCACATTAATTGCTTTGATTGCATTTGTTTGTTTGATTGCTTGTTCATCTGCCGTTGATCCATGTGTTACCGATCCAACCGTTGCTACATGCAAAAACTATACTTATGATGCTACCGCTGATATCACTACTCTCTGCACCAATAACAATGGTTCTGCAGTGATGTGCTCTATTGTCAATACCTGTTTAGCCGCCAAGCTCAGCACCGGTGTCTGTGCACCATTCTCTGTTTTGGCCGACGGTTGCACTGGTGACTTCAAATCTGCCGACGCCTGTACCAACTACAACTCGTTGTGCGGTGCCAACTCTGTCGTCGACCAATGCAAGACTCAAGCTGCCATCCCAAGTTTGCCATCGACCGACACCGTCAACAAGGAGATCGTTTCGATCTGCACTGAGATGCCAAAGATGAAAGACTGTGTCACCTGTCCATACAACACCTCTGTCAGCGGAACCCCAATGGACTGCGATGCTTTCAAGGCGTACAGTGCACTCTGCATCGACATGCCAATGATGAGCCAATGTTCATCGTTCAGTAACTACTGCAAGGAAGGACAACCAATCCCAGCTTCGTCGATCGCCACCACCTACTGTCCAGCCGCTGCCGGAACCACCACCACCGCCGGAACCACTACCACCGCTGGAACCACCACCGATACCACTGGTACCACCACCACTGGATCAGCTTCATCCCTCACCGCATCATTTGCCCTCTTCTTATTATCAGGTCTCGTCTTGATCATGCAATAAACAATATTTTTTTTTTAAAATTCATTTAAATTTATGAAATTGTTTAGAAACAACAACTAATTCTTTGATCATCAAAATTTTGAAATTGAACTCATGAAGAGTTTGATTATTATAAAAAAACACCACAAGAAATATCAAGTTATAATATTAAATTTTGTTTGATCAAAATCGATTTGGTCAAATCAAAACCAAAGATGTGGTTGATGGACCTTTTTCAAAGTGATGTAACTTTTAATCATCCACAACTTGAAAATCTATTTTGAACTTTTTTTGTCTCACCATTTCTTTCCTTATTCAATTCCAATTTTACCATATTTGAGGTTTTGTGGTTGACCACCACAAACCAACGTGTTCCCAAAATATTATATGGTGAATGAACAATCCATAGCCTTGACACTTCGTTTTTTTTTGTTTTTTGATGAAAAGATAAAAACGCTGAAAAACTACTGAATTCATATTTTTTCAATTAAAATTTTACAAAAAAAAAAAACAATCAGAATAATCTTTAAAAAAAAAAAAATGGTGGTCCTTTTAATTTAATTTGTTTATAATCATTCTTTTTTTTATAAATAAATATTAGTTATAATAATAGTAGTAGTAGTAGTTGTATATTAATTATACTATCAATGAAATGATCAACACCGAACAAGTTAATGTAACTGTAGCAGCTGATCAACAACAAGAACAACAAGAAATGGAACAATCACAATCACAACCAATCAATGATGATCATACTCAAAACAATCAAAATCAAAACGATAACAATAACAATAGCAAAAGTAATATATCGGTTGACGATGCCAATAATAATAATAATAGATTCGATGTGATCATTGTAGGTGCAGGTGTGGCAGGATCCATTCTTGCCAGAACTCTCGGTGTTTCTGGACGTCGTGTGCTCTGTGTCGAACGTGACCTGAGTGAACCCGACCGTATTGTCGGTGAGTTGATGCAGCCAGGTGGTGTGCGTGCACTCCAGGCTCTGGGCATGGGCGAGTGCTTCGACGGCATCGACGCAACACCCGCCTACGGTTACGGTATCTTCAAGGGCACTGACGGCGTTCGTCTTTCATATCCGCGTGAATCAAACAACAGTCCCGCCAAGGTTGCCAACGGTTTCAGCTTTCACCACGGCCGATTCGTACAGAAACTACGTAATATGGCATCGATGGTCGCAGCTGTCAACCTGGTACAGGGCACTGTCAAATCACTCATCGAAGACGATTCGTCAAACACCATTGTCGGTATCAAATATACAACTCAACTGCTCGGTGGTGATGCACTCACCGACAACGACAAACCACAGCTAATAGAGCGTGAAGCATTCGCTCCACTTACGATCGTAGTGGATGGTTGTTTCTCGAATCTGCGTAAATCACTTACCAATCAAACTCCACTTTGTGTATCAACTTTCGTTGGGTAAGTGTGTTGTTAGTTAAACTTTGGTATACCACTAGCATCATTGTTTTTTACTTTACTAATCTGTTGACAATATTGAATCAATCATAGTTTAATTATTAGAGATTGTAATTTACCTTTCCCAGATCATGGTCATGTATTTTTGGTTGATCCATCACCCATTTTGATGTATAGAATCGGATCGAATGAGATTAGAGTGTTGGTCGATGTTCCAGGATCGACTTGTCCACCCAACTCGCAGCTGCGTGTCATGTTTGAGAAGCAGACTGCTCCTCAACTCCCGGAGTCTCTCAGGGAACCATTTTTACAGTCATTGCGCAATGAACAGCTTAAAAAGATGCCAAATTCAAGGTTGCATCCCGATATGATTGACAAGAAGGGTGTCATAGTGCTCGGTGACGCATGGAATATGAGACATCCGCTTACCGGTGCCGGTATGACCGTTGCCATTGCCGATGTTCGCACACTGACCTGTCTGTTGGCACCACTGAGCACAGAGGATCTTGGCAACTCACAAAAGATGGACGCAGTCATGAAGGAGTTCCAACGACAACGTACACCACTCGCTTCCACCCTCAATGTTCTGGCCGGTGCACTCTACAAGGTGTTCTCGGCGGACAACGAGCACCTCAGAAAGGCATGTCTCGGATATCTGAGTCTCGGTGGTGAGTTCTCTGCTGGACCGGTAGCATTGCTCTCTGGTCTCCGTCCGAAACCAAGCGTGCTGGCAATGCACTTCTTTGCCGTTGCATTCTACGGTATCTTCAAAACACTCTGGCCATTCCCAACACCAGGCAGAATAGTTACCGCCTACCGTATTTTATGCGCAGCCTCTGACATTGTAGTACCGCTATTACATCGTGAACGTACACTTAGAGGACTTACATTCTTATGCAGATTCTTAAGATTAACAAAACAATGAGAGTGTGTGAGAGAGAATCAATTATATTAATAAAATATGTTTTTCTCTTCCTTTTGAAAAAAAAAAACAAAAAAAAAAAAAATAACTAATCAAAGATAATATATCTTAATCTATAGATATTAATCAAATTTTATTCAATGAAGTACTTCAAAGGTTTCATTTTTTCAAGAAAATTGCAACGATCCATTCAACTTCATTTAAATAAATTCACCGATTTTTTTTTAAATCATATTTTCTCATATTTATTTTTGTTATGAGTTTTTGACCACTCCCTCAAAACTTTACATATTTGTTTATATTAATTCTTCATACATTCATTCACATTATATAAATTAACAAATTGTTGTTAACTTTTCTACATTGTATTTATTTATTTATTAAAACGATAAATATATAATATATACTCTTTATTTATTCATTTAAATTATTTTTAGTTTTAATTACTATATTTGTTACATTATCAATTAAAAGTCAAAAGAGATGAAGATTTTAGCTTTAGTTTTATCTAGAAGAGGTGGAACTATAATCGATCATGTATGGGATTTAAATTCATTTGGTTTCTTACAACGTGGAACGTATGTTCTATCTCTATCACATTAAAGATAAATTTAGAGTAATTTTACTGATATCATATCACACTCACTCTACTCTATATCTATTAGAATTAAAGAGGTGTTATTGGCATCAAGTAAAATTTTTATAGATAGATTCAATGTAAATTCAAAGTGTAGTGTACCACATGAAGGTTATATGGCATACGTAGATTGTAGAGAAGATTTTGGGTATGTTAATGATATTGTGATTATTAAACATAACCACATTGATAGTATATATATTAATTTCTTAATCTATTATTTAGAGGTGTTGTATATACAGATCAAGAATATCCAGAGAGAGTAGCAGCAAGATGTCTTTCCGAGATGATGCGTGAGTACCTAAATTTCACCAAGGGTATCATCGGTGGTCAATTCCCACAACTTCAGAATATATTGACGAAATATGCCAATCCTGCAGGTATTGATAGAGTTGGTGAAGTACAAAATCAAGTAAATGAAGTCACTATGGTTATGGTATGTCGTTGATCATCTTTATATAATCACAATCTCACAAAACAAAACAACAAATAAATCTAACAAAATCTCCATCTCTATTAGCACAAAAATATAGAAGCAGCATTACAGAACAATGCTAAAATGGAAGATTTACTACAGCAATCCAACGAACTAAGTGCAAAAAGCAAAGTATTTCTAAAACAAGCGAAAAAAGCAAACAGAAGATGTTGTACAATACAAGTAAAAAAAAAAAATAACATGAGAAATAAAAAACAGGAAATTAAATTAAAATTAAATGGAATGTTCTGCAGCTAGAAAATAGAAAGATTATTACATACATACTATTTGGAAGATATATAAAAAGATTATATTTATTTTATTTTATTTTTTAAAAGATTTGTTATTCACTTTCTTAAAATCAAATTGGTAAAAAAGGTTAGGGATTTATGATGGATGTTTGTCTTTGTGAAATTTGATAATCCAAAAATAAACTTTATGATTTCCTATTTTTCAGCTACAATCAATGAATGAAAGAATATATTTGATGGTATTTCTAATTGACGATTGGATACTTCTACCTTGTTGGTATTGCAGTTGTAGTATCCAAGCTTGTGTGGTTGTCTATAGGATATCGCTATGATAATCTGGTTGGTGTACTTATCGTAGGCAAGTGCTCGAATTGCCTCGGAGTGCTGTGGTAGTGCGGTGAGACTGTTATCACTGATATTGAGAACACAGAAATTACGATCTCCAATCGAATTGAAATAGATCTTATCGTCTCCATCGTAGACTAAACTAAGCTTGGCACTTTCGTAGATCGCCAAAGTTGAACCAATTTCGACTGAAACATTTTGGTAGCCCAACGATGACTTTGAGAGATCGAGTTTGTGGATTTTCTTATTGTTGAAGATTATCAGTGAATTGTACTTGGCAGAGTAAATCAAATGCGTATAGATCAGACCCGATTTCTCCTTTAAATTTCCAACCACCTTGAATTCACCGGTTACAACATCTAATCGTTCAATGGTTAAATCGGCTTCGGTTCCACTGATAACTTTGTGGCCAGTGTGGTAACTACTGTCAAGATCATCGTAGGAATCTCTTATGAACTCTTCGTACTTTCCACGATCGGAATTGGTTATGTAGATATGACGTTGACCATCGGAATCACAAGCCAAATTAGAACCAACAACTTTTCCTAGGTTGTGGATAGTAGAAGACTTTGTATTGATATTATACACCTCAAATGTAGATTTTTCCATTATATCACCGCCTAGCGTATAGAACTTGTTATTCAAAAGGATAGGAGCAGAGCTATAGGCTTTGGAGCGACTGAAAAATGCCCATTCCATATTGATCTTGTTCACCTCCAGGTCTATAACTGCTATTGATCTTGGATTGCCTGCACCGGAACCGACAATCTTATTTGCTTGTACACAATAGAGTTTAGTAAGTGGTTTAGCGGCGATTCTATCGGGAGCTAAAACCTCTGATAAAATGGAAGTAGATGAAGAATGTGGAGAAATAAAGTTATCGGATTTTAACTTTACCGACTCTTTTAATAAGTTGGAGAATTGGCTAATGTAATCGGATGATACATCTACTGTGGTTTCACAATTTACATCGTAGGCTTTACTGAATGGTGGTGAGCTTGGATCGATTGACTCGACAATGGCGAGCATTTGTTCGATGGTGAGAGATATCGATGGTTTGTATCCTTTGATGGCAGTGGCAACGAGAAGCTCCTCCAACATAGCGGAATTTCTAATATCCAAAACAAACTTGGATATTTCAATATTCTGTTGTAACGATTTCGATAGAGTGTGGATGTCACCGATGGACACTTTAGCTGTTTCTGAATTGACTTCGTTGGTGGTGGCAGACAGTGAAACTTGATTCAGTTGCTCCAAGTAGGAGTATTGGACTTTGGCGTAGTCTTCGAGGAGATTCTTTTGTCTTTTGATATTGGTTTCGTATTTGAACTTGTAGTTATTGATCAACTTGGTGAGTTCATCGAAAATCAACAGTGATTTCGATTCATTCTCAGTGACATGAGCATGTTGCTCAGCGAACCACTTTAGATTATCGAATACCGCTAGCTTCTTTGTTGTGGTATCGATAGATTCTTTTCTCTCTTGTAAATGTGTTTTTATAGAGATTGTGGTGTGTTGTTGATGAGTACTACACATACACTCTGAACAAACCAAAGTATTACATTTTTTACAAAATAAAATAAATGGTTCATCAGTATGAACTGTACAATTAATTTGTGATAATTTCATTATATATATGTATATAATATTAAAAATTTATTAGGTTGTTAAGTGAAAAGCTTCATCCTTTTATCAATAAAGAATTAAAATAATATGTGAATCATAATGATTTTTATTTGATTCTTTTTGTAGAATCTAATAAATCGTTCACTTGATCATGATATTATTGATTTGATATTAAAATGTTTTACAATGTTTTGTGTAACCTATTCAACAACTACAAACTCCGAGAGATATTTCCCAAAATATGTAAAAAAATCAAAATATCATCTTTAAATATCAAAAAAAAAAAAAAGTTTTAAAAGATGTTGTAGATAAATAAATATATAATATAAACATTTATTGGGATCAATTAAGCAGCAACAACCTCAGCTGACTCATTGTTTGATAGTGAAACTGTTTCTTCAATGTTTGTTTCTTCGTCTTCCATGGTGATTGGAATATCAACGTGCTCTTCAGAGACTGGAGTTGGTTCCTCAACTACTGGAGTTGGCTCTTCAACAACTGTAGTTGGTTCTTCTAATGGTGGCTCTGGAATTGATTCCTCAACTGCTGGAGTTGGCTCTTCAACAACTGGAGTTGGTTCTGGGGTTGGTTCTTCAACAACAACTGGTGCTGGTGTTGGCTCCTCAACAACTGGTGCTGGAGTTGGTTCCTCAACAACTGGGGCTGGTGTAACAACTGGTGTTGGTTTTGGTGCTGGTGTAACAACTGGTTTTGAAACTGGTGCTGGTGTTGAAGCTGGTGCTGGTGTTGGAACTAATTTCTCTTGTGATTTAGATCCGGATCTATTGATTGTAAAGTTTCGTTTGCCTTCTGGATTTGCTGGCTTTGTGAAATCTTTGAGACCTTGGAAGTTACCATATACATATTTTGGTGGTTGAGTAGCTGGTTTGTTGAGGGTAGAAGTAGTTGTTGTTGTTGTAGATGGCTTATCCGGTGATACTGGTGAAGATGAGACAGTTGGCTTGGCAAATGATTTTGGTGCCGATGTAGTGGTTGCAACTGGCTTTGGTGCTGGTGTCGATGCAACGACTGGCTTTGGTGCTGGTGTTGATGCAACGACCGGTTTTGGTGTTGGTGTTGATGCAACGACTGGTTTTGGTGCTGGTGTAGCTGCAACAACTGGTTTTGGTGTGGGTGTAGCTGTAACTGGTGCTGGAGCTGGTGTTGATGCAACAACTGGCTTTGGTGCTGGAGTTGGAGCTGGAGTGACTGGCTCTGGTTGTTGAGCAGCCGATGAGTTTACAGGTGGTGGAGGTGGTGTTACAACTGTAACAGTTGGTGTACCCTTCTTTAAATCATGTTGATGTTGTGGTTTGAGTTGACCGAATCCCTCAGAATAATTACTTTTTTATATTAATTAGTATTTGAAATTTGTAAATATATATTATATTGATTTATTTTTACATACCCTTTAGTAAAGAACAATTTCTTGAAACATGGTTTACAGTATGATTTTGATTGCATGGAAGCAAAACTTCCAAGCTTTAAGACATTGTTACAAACTGCACATCTGAAACAGGCTTTGTGAAAGATACGCTCATCGGCAGCCAATCTTTCAGTACTATAAACAGTCTTTGAACAAACAGTGCATTTCTCTGAGGATCCAAATGACTTTTTAATTGTAATTGGTTTTCCAGTGGTTGGTGGTTTATTTAAAGTGGTGGAAACAGTTGACATTTTAGTTAGTTTTTATTCTTTGAGTGAAAAGAAATAAGATTTTGAAAAGATAGAGAATATTGTTGTTGTTAACAATAGTAATTCTAAACAATAATGATTTTGATTTTATGATTATAATTATTGGATTAGTTTGTTTGTTTTGTTTGTTTTGTTTTTGTTTTTATTTTATTGCAAAGGACGTCCAATCAAATTCAACTCAGTTCATTTCACATTCAAACCAAACCAATATTTTCATTATAATCAGGTTGTAATATTAAAATTTGTGTGGTTGTGTGTGTGTGATAATTGCAATATAAACGATTGTTTTTTTAATGTAAATAAAACAGTGTGGTTGTGATATTATGCGTGATTTCAAATCAATTTGTGGTGGGTTTACTTTATCGATGAAAATCAAATAAAATAAACGGAAACAGTGCAGAGATTAGAGTTGTAGTTGGGGTTGGTATAATTTTAGCGAATTTACTTTGTGATAATATAACTTCACCTTGTTTAACAAATATGATTATAATAAGATATACGAGCGCAATAGATAGAGTTGATAGAATTATACAATTCGTTTAAATATATATTTTTATGAGAACACATACTTTTGTAGCCATCTTTTCTTTATTGTTTTGCTATTAATATAATTAATATTGTAAAGATAAAAATAATATTGAGATTTGTTGATGTTGGTTAATTTCACTCACTACAGAATGATATTTGTTTTAAATATAAAAATACAATTAAATAAATAAATAAATAAATAAATATAATTTTACTGATTAAGTATTGTACAAAAAAACTATTATGTTTATTTTAAAAGTTAGAATGATAATTATATTGGATATTTTTGAAAATAATTAATTATAAATCCAAAAAAAACCTCTTTGGATTGGTTCAAATGGTTTCAGAAAAGTGAGTGCAATTTAATATGGACTCACATATTATTATGAGAAGTTTTGCTTTTTTTGAGCAAACCCAACCAACCCAATGGGTATTATGACTCTAAGAAAATTTGTTGTGAAAAATGAAAAAAAAAAAAACAAAAACTTTTTGTTATTGGGCATCTGACTTCGATTCAGATTATATTCACTGTAATACACTTATTTTGATTGTCAGATTTATATGGTGACATCGAAAACATCTTTTATAAATATTTCCATTGAAACCTAAATATCTTGTTAGAATTTATTGATAGCTATTTAACAATAAGCAATCTTTTCAAATTGGTCAGTGACTTTTTTTTATGTTATTGCGACCAAGTCTAATAAAGTATAAACACTACAGGACCATTTTATGTTTAAATTGAAATAGATTTATATGTATAATAAACTTAAATTAAATTTGAAAAAAAATGATTAAATAAAGTATATAATTTGATTGTTAAATGATTGTTCTATCTTCGAAATATTAGATTAGAATACTCATCTGTTTTACCATTTTAAATTAAATAAAAAATTTATCCCTCCAAATTTTAAAAATTTGTCCGTTGACGAAAATTTAGATTTGGCGCCATTTAAAATTTTCTCTTTATTGATTGATTTTAATTTTTTGTTTGTAGTTGATTGTTATTATTATTATTACTATTAAATATTTCTATCTTACACTATAACAAAAGAGATTATATTATTATAGATAGGCGAAATGGTAAAGAAAGCAGCAACAAAGAAACAAGTTAAGGCAATTGTGCCTGCTTCACCAGAGAAGGATCAAGAAATGGAGGAAAATAATGTTACACTACAAGAGAATAATCAAAATCATATCAATCAGTTGTCAGAGCGTTTCGAAAAGATTGCTACCACTGCCAACAATAATACAAATATAAACTACTCCTCCATCCTTTCGAATATCATCAACAATACAAACAATGCAATCAATACACAACCAAAAGACAGTGAATATAAGAAGAAGGTAGATTTCATAAAAATAATATATTGTGATAATTTATATTAATTCTAGCTCTACTTTTATTTTAGTATATTGAATTAAAGGATAAATTTACACTCTTTAAAAAGATGAAGCATACCGATACAGAGAATTTGTTTGAAGACTTTAAGATTGCTGCTGAAAAGCGTGACTCTGGTAAGTGTTATAAATAGTTTTATATTTAATTAGTTATCATTCTTATTAAATGTATTTTTTATTTTATTTTCTTAATTTAAAGACTCAAAGAAATATATATCACAATTGAAGTTCCAGGTGGAAGTTCTCCAACAAAAAAATAAATTATTGAATGAAGCACTCAATAATAAATATGGATGTGACTATGACAATCTCCAGAAACAATTGAACGACCGTAGAGATCTAGAAGAGAAGTTCAAACTCGAACAAATTAAACAAGTTCTTAATGATAAGATCAAAGGTATTTATATTTATATTGAATGGGAAATCCAACAAATATTAATATTGTTTTTTTGTTTTTCGAAATCAAAATAGAGGATGATAAGGTAATTTCACAGTTGAATGAAGAAAAGAATTCATTAATCAGTCAAATGGCAGAGATGAAGGAGGAGTTTGAGAGAAAGATGCAATCGGCCAATCAACAATTCGAGTCGTTGATTGAGAAGCACACCAATGAGCGATACGAGAGCCAGAGAGCAGTCGACTCTATGAGCAGTGAAGTCAACGATCGTTTGGCCGAATCACGTAGAATGATTGCTCAACTCCAGGGTGAGAACGAAGCACTCACCACTCGTCTCAATGAGATGGTCCAAGAGAATAAGGACCGTTCCAATCTCTTCCAGGACGGTAAGCAGAAGCTCATCGACGAGTGGATGTTGGCCGACAAGCAAAAGGCCGAGGACTTTGAGTCGCGTATCATCGAGGTCAAGAACTACTACGAGCAACAAATGAAGAAATTGAAGCAGGCCAACGAAGACAACATCATAAAGATTCACGACGAGTTTGTACAGTCTGAGACCAAGCTAAAGAAGTTGAACGACCAGCTGCTCGACCAAAAGAACGTAGAGATCTCTGTCATTGAGAAGCAACTCACAGAGGAGATCGAACAACTCGAAGATAAACGTTTGAAGGAGCATCAAGACTCATTGAAATCACAAAGATCATTGGCACAGGAACTTCAAGAATTGAAATCAAAATTGGATACCATTGACAGTCAGAGTATGTTATTATATTATACTAAACAATATTGTTCTGTAGTTTACTTATTTTTTAATTATTAATTAATAGATAAATTAAAGCAAAACTATTTACAACTTTATCATAAACTTACTTCAATTAAATTGAATCAAGTAAGTGATAGTAAATATGAAATGTTGGCTCAATCTCAAAAGAATACTCTAAGAAGTAAGTAGTGCTTAAGCAACTGAACATTATATTGAAATAATTTATTAATATTATTAATATTATTTTAGAAATACAAGGAGAGATTGTAATTACAGACAGTGAACTTTCATACACACCAATTTCAATTGATAATTGTTCTTCGGTGGCAGAGTGTGTTGAGAATCCAGTCGATATCCCACTAGAAGACTCTAGTATTTTCGTTATGAAGTTAATTGAAACTATCTATGCTTAAGTGTAAAGTGATACGTCAATAACAACCTTCAACTAAAATTCATTTAAATCTATATATCATTAAATAAATTGTTAATAATATTATTGTAATTAGAAAGATAATTTATAAAGATGATATTTATTTATTAACAAAAAGTTAATTTTTTTAAAATTGTTTATTGAATATTATTGGTTGAAGACAGATGCTAGATTAATAACAATTAGTTATTGGAGTATTTATACATTGTCCGTTGGATGGATTACAGCTATCAAAGGTGCATCTGTTGTTATCGAAACAATTAATTGGTTTGTGGGAACAAGTCATCGTTCCAGAATCACAAAAATCGTAGGTACATGGATTTCCATCGCTACAGTTGGTGTAGGCAACACCGCAAGAACCAGTGGCAGGGTTACATGGGAATTTGATACAGAATGTTTCATCTCCACAGAATTTAGGTGTATATTGGCACTCACCAGTGACGGTATTCAATGTATCGATGGTACAGAGGTTACCATCATTACAGCTATTTAAAGGATGGTGAATGCATCCAATAGTTGGATCACATTGATCGACTGTATTTGGATTGTTATCATTACAGTCGATAGGTGTGTGAATGCAATCACCATTGGAAGGATTACATGAATCGATGGTACATACATTGTTGTCAGTACAGGTGTTTGGAGTGTAGGTACAGCCGGCTTTGACATTGCATGAATCGATTGTACATGGATTGTTGTCATTGCAAGTAACTGGTTGATGTTGGCATCCACCCAAAGTTGAACTACACGAGTCGGAAGTACATGGATTGGCATCGTCACAAACAGTGGTGTGATAGCAACACTTTCCATTCTCTACAAAATTGGTCTCGCATGGATCTGAGTTTGGACAGCTCAATGGATTGGAAGTGTTATCACAGGAGTATGGTACGTTGAGGCAACCGATATTGGGAATACACAAATCATGGGTGTTGGCATTGGCATCGTTACAATTCTTTGGAGTGGTAGTACATCCAAGTGAAGGGTGGCATCCATCAATCAAGCATTTATTGTTGGAATTACAAACTACTTGGGTGTGTGAGCAACCAACACCAATAGGACAGTAATCAGTATAGCATTTGTCATTGCTCATACAATATGGAATTGTACATTGTTCTAGTGCACTAATGGAATTTATAATTGAAATGGAATATAATAAAAATAGTAATATTTGATATCTATTCATTTTAAATGAATTTCTTCGTTTGTTTATTTGTTGATAATGAAGTAAAGAAAATAATTTAATAATGATTCGTAAAGAAAGTTTAATTTATTTATAGTTTTCATTCTACAGATAGAAAATCATTAACGGATTGAAATTGATTTGTTCAAATGAGGGATCAGTAAATGAGGGATGAAACAAGGCTATTTACAAAAAATCATTCACAGATCAGACCAATTAAAATCACCGTAAATAAGAAAAACGAAAATAGTAAAAAGCAAACTTACTTTTTATATCCTTTTCAATCAATCTCATTTTTGGGATTGAAATCACCCCAATAATATAAATCTATTTAGTTTTGTTTTTGATTGACAATCAAGTTAAATAAATTTCTTTTGCATTATTAATTTCAATAATAATAATAACTTTTTTGTTAATCGTACGTAAGTTATTATTTTGTTTAAAAATGATTTGGTTTAAAAAAAGAACTGATCTGATTGGAGGATTAATTGATTTGTTCATTTGTTTTAATTTTCAATTTTATTGAGTATATACAAGATTTAATTTTTTAAATAATTTCAAGTTACAATAATAAAAATGAAAAAAATATTTCTAAATAGAACAATTATTAATTGTGATCTTTTTATATGTTTTGTTATTTTATTTGAAACTTCAAAAACAAAGAAGAAGTTTGGTAAGGTCGATGATGGAAAAGGTGCATAATCATAAATAATTAAAAAAAAAATGAAAAAAAAAAAATCAACAAACTTTTGGTAAAATTATTATGAAATGATATTTATGTTCACACCCACACACCTTTATTGATATATTATTCTTTAAAATTCATTGATTATTATCATATATTATTATATAATATCTATCATAATAGTTTAAATTAGCTAATAATAATAATAATCATATATATTTGTAATTAATTGATGGTCGATATTGATAGTTTAGTAGTACATGTTTATTCATAGGCTGAGGTAAAACATCAATAGGTAATAGCAATGCAAAGATTTCTATCATCAATAGGTGAAGTGTTAGCACCTACCTATCATTCCGATTTAGATGATCTCAAGAACCATTGGAGATCAATAAAAACTTTCTATATCGATAAAAATTGTAAGATCATTCATCATCCTACTTTACTTTAAGAGTAGATCTGAATTGTTGTTTATTAACATACAAAATTTATATAACAAAAAACAACAACAACAACACAACACACAATAATTAAATAGATGATATTGAGAGTTTCCATGAATTACAGTTACCTGGTCATATTATATCGATGGTATCACTTTTGATAGAGGAAAATAAATCTGGTGATGCCGGTCCATGTTTGGAATTCTTTTTAAAGAATAGAATATTGGAAACTCTTTGTTTATTAGGTGAAAGAGATGTATGATATCTAATTACGTATATATAATGTGTACAAAAAAAACAAATTAATAATGTGATAATCTATTATTACTTTAGACTCCAACAGGTGTTAGAAAATTGGTATTACAAACTACTACTATTTTACTAAGTGATTTGTCATTGCCATTGCTACCACATATGAGTGTGCACAAGCCAATATGTAGGTTGATAAGAGCGATCATTACAACTAGAGAACAACAGCAGCATCAGCTATTCAGGAAACAACAGCAGCAACAACAGAATATACACTTGACAAACGAGCTGAATAGATTAGTACCTGGACTGGCATCGCTTCAGCAACAACAACAGCAATCGAATGACGACAGTGAGTTTGTCAACCTTCTCGAGGTACTAACGAAACAACTAAAGATGTATCCAACACTACTTGGATTCTTCCAGGATGTGGAGTATCCGTATGGTGCGCATTTCATTGTTTATCAAGGACTGCTCCATCATCTCTGGACGGTGGGATCGGTTGGCGAGCGTGCCAGAAAAGCTCTGGTTCAGTGTCTAGAGTTGATGCCTGCGACCAGCATCACCACGGAACTACTCCAAGCGAATCATGCACGTGACAAGTTTAAAGAGGGATTGATCGATTCTCTTGAGCAACTACAGCAACAGCAGCAGAGTGTCAACTCCAATGGTATCAATCCAAAGACTAGCCACAACACATCACCTACACTCTCACCGATTTCACCAACACCTCTATCGCCATTGAAACAATCACAGGATGACAAGATTGACTTTATTGCCGCCGATCCACTGGCACTTTTGAATCACATCAATTTCATTAACATACAAATGACAGAGTTACTCAAGATATACAAACTGTTACCACCCACAATAGCCTCGATTAACTATTGTAAATCAGGTCCACCCATTGCACCCGAAAACCTATCAATACTAGAGAACTACAAGACAAGAGTATCTTTTTGTTGTTCATTATCAACTGTTAAACATAATGTTTGTATTAACTACCTATCTATTAATATTTATAAATATATTCTAACTTTTTTTTTTTTTTTTTTTTTTACTTTAATATATTAGGATATTGGTGAATATATAACTAAACTTTGGGAGGATCTATTTATTACAGATACACTGGGACCAGCATTATTACATACAGATGATGTTCATTGTGCCACAGCAATGTTGTATCTACGTGAAATCCTATCATTACTTCATGGTCCAATCGCACAGAAAATAATTACATTCCTTGTTGGTGATCTAATTAAACCGACAGACTATAGAAAACAACTATTGTCATCATCCGATAACAATAATAATAATAATAACAGCAGCATTACAGATGACGATATAGATGACAATATTATTAGATCTACTTTAATTAAGAGAATATCACATCCAAATTATATTGTATGTATCACATTTGGAATTAATAATGATAAAATTGGTTATTACAAATCTATTAACATTGTTATTACTTTTTTTAGGTATCGTTATCATGTTTAAGATTATTTTCAACATTGATAGGTTTACATAATTTCGTAGTCATTTATAATTTGATATTGGTGAATTTACCACCTCCATCACCTGAGAACACCAGATTCTCCTATCAAAACTTTGCAACATTACAGCAGGCACAAAAGTCAATCACCAACTATCTGACTTTGTTTGGAAATCGATATACCAACATCCCATCGCACGGAACTGAAACTGGATTAACAGATATCTTTCAAAACAAGACATCTTCACAGACAAACGGCTACTCTGCCTATCTGGTCGATGCCAGATATCAGGTATCACTCTACAGTTCGGCATGTGCTCAGTGGCCACCCAATTTCCTCTTTATAACAAAGGAGGTATATAACAATACAGTAGCAATCACTTTAAATTCATTTAAACCAACAACACCATCAAATAACACCAACCAACTACAAAAGTCAAATAGTGATAATGTAAATTTATCTTCACCACCAACAACAACATCATCATCAAACTCAATATCATCACCCTTATCACTATCTTCATCATCCTCTTCTCCAGTACCAGCAGTAGCTAGCACTCAACAACAAAACAATGATTTCAATAACAGCAACAACAATAATAATAACAATAGTAATACTCAACAACAGCAACATCAAATTGGGCCATTCTTAGAAGAAATATTCAAACTAGTTAGAAATATGGTCAATCTACCAATCGATCTAAACTTTATAATTACTGGAATTCTATCGAAACTCTGTTACTATCCATGTCCTCAACTCTATCCTTATTTAGTTCATTGTCCGCTTAGCACCATGTCACCGATCATTTCATCACAACAACTACAACAGCAAGAGGATGAAACTTCAAGCTCTCTCTCACAACTATCATTATACTCTATTTTGTTAAATGTAAGCTCTTTCATCAATAACATTTATGATCATATTAAACTAATATTTCAAATATTTCTAGTTGTCTGAACAAATTGAAGAGAAATCACAATCGTTTAATTCATTCAATGAGATACTGGACCAATTCAGAATATTTATGACAGACATTACCAACATTAATGATGATAACAAATTCCCACCAAATTCAATTCTCTCAACACTGAACCAAAAAAATATTGATTTTCTCAATTCTGTTATTATTATTGAAGAATTTTGTAAAGAATTAGCTTCCATTATTCAAGCAAGAGTCGTATTCTCCAATAACTATTAATCTAAATAAAAAATTGATTTGTTTTTTTTTTTCAGAGAGGAAGTGATAAAACTACTTGTATACATTTGTATATTTTATTTTAAACCCGTCTACTTTTAGATTTTCTGTTCACACATTGGACTTGAGGCATCTTCTAATTTCGCGCAAATGATGAAAGGTAAACTGTGAAATAGAGTTGTTAAAATAAGATTTTGAGTTCACAGAAGCTTACAGGTTCACAGATAATTAAAAAACAAAACAAAAAAGTATCAACTGTTTATATTTTTAATGTAATTTGAGCAAACACTATAAATCTTTTTAAAGAGATCATTAAAGGGTTTGAGCAACTGTTAAATTTGAATTTAAAAAAAATAATAATACAAAAAAAAAATTATATTTTGTGATATATTTTACAAAGTTTGTTTATTTATATATTCATCTTGAAAGTATTAATTTTCAAGTTTGCTAGATAATATTATTAATATCATTGATTTGTTTTTTTGATGGGTTGTTGATATTAATTTACTACTTTTTGGTCGTCATATTGTTTATTCGTCGAATGATTCAACGTTTCCGGTTTGTGGACCACCGATTAAACCTGCAGCAGTGTTGAAAAGATTGATTGGGGAGGAACCGTCGGTGAGCAAGACGGACTTGAGACCCAAACCTTGGAGCAATTTGGCTTGCATCTCTGGACCAGCTTGGGCGATGGATTTGATGGTGTCGGTACCAAGAGCAGTGACTTGGTTGGAGAATTTGGAGACTTCGATATCGGCCAATTGTTGAGCCTTGGAGACTTCCAATTCGTTCAAAAGCTTGGTGTGTTCGATTTCGACTTCGTGCTTGGCAACTTCCTCTTCGAGCTCAGCACAGGCTTCGATTTCTTGAGCTTGACACTCCAACTTGGTCTTCTTGACCTCAGATTCGGTGGCAATCAAAGCGGCTTCAGCACGAGCACGAGCCTCGGCAATAGCTTGACCAGTGGATTCAACGGATGCTGACTCGGCTTGCAACTTAACCAAGTTGGCACGAGACTTCTCAGCCTCAGCTTCGTCGAGAATCTTTTGACGATCTAATTCACCACGAGCCATTTGCTCCAAACGTTCAGCTTCTTGACGAGCAGTGGCTTCTTGTGACTTGGTGGTAATTTCGATAGCCAATTGGACAGACTTTTGCAAGGAGTCCAAAGTACGTTGGTCGACTGGCTCGACAGATTGAACGTCAATGTTTGTGATGACCAAACCGTTGGTTTCAAAGACCAAACGGTTGTTTGGCTTACCTTCCTCATCCTTACCAAAGACGGCAGTTTGGATGATATCTGAAGAGTGCTTGTGGAAGTTGTCGAAAGTGGAGGAGGCGACGGCAGCTCTTACCAATGAACCGGTGGCCTTACACAAATCACCAGTGAAATCAGCAGTGGCAAACAACTTGGATGGGTTGGCGCTGTCGATTTGGAACTCCCAGTTGTAGGACAACTTCAATGAGAGACGAGCATGGTCGGCGGTTTCGACGGTGATCAAGTCAGTCATGAAATCTGGACCCAAGAAGAGGGCGAGTGAACGAATGTGATTTGGACGCTTTGGAATCTTACCAGACAATGAAAGAACGGTGAATTCTTCGTCTGGGGCCAACATGACTAACTCTGGACCAAAGACAACACGGGCTTCCTTCTTACGGTAATCGTAGATTTGAACGGCAGCCTTGTGTGGAACACGGTAGGTGACAACCTTGGTGGAGTCACGGTCGACTTCGTTGTGCTCCTCGTTGACGTCACGTGTGGCAGACTTTGAGAGGAGTTCCTCAACGATTGGGGTCAATGGCTTGGCCCATCTCTCCTCGTTAGGGAGCAACATGTATGAGGAACCGATGACAGAACGAACCTTACCGGTCTTGGTGTCACGAACGTAGATACCCTCGTTGACGTCGAGTGGAATACGCTTACGACGCTCGACAATATCGACTTGAATTGGTGGGATGTAGTCACATGGACCGTAGATCATCCACAAATCACCTGGCTTACGGTTGACGACCTCCTTTCCGGTCTTGTCTTGGAAGGATTCGGTGGAAGAGAGCAACAAAGCCTCATCTTCTGACAAGACGTTGACGTTTTGAATTCCCTTGACCAATGATTCACCTGGCAACAAGAAGAAAGTACGTTCACCCTTACGGAGATCTTGGTGACCGAGCAAGTTCTTTCCGGTGGCTGGGTCGACTGGAGAATCGACGATACAGTATTGACGGTTGGTCAAGGTGATGGCCTTGACGTCACGGAGGACCTTCTCGTTGACATCTGGGATATAAGTGTCACAGTCCTTCAAGGTGATGATCCATTCCTCACCGGCCTTTCTCAACTTTCCAAAGATATCCTTGAATGAACGCAAGGCGACCAAGTGGTAACCGATACGGTCGGTCAAAACGAGGGCTTGGACGAAACCGACGATCTCTTCATTTACACCTGGTAAGTAGGCACCAGAATCACGGATCAACCATTCTTCGTTGACTTGACGGAGAACACCCTTACGATCCTTGGTGGTAAGACGAGCCTTCAACTTCAAGGCTTGATTCTCCTTGATGATGATAGCCTTGACACCCTCCAAAACTTGTACTTCAACACGTGGGTAGTAGGTACCTGGACCTTCGAACAACCATTCGTCACCAGCGACACGAACAACTTCCTTCTTATCGACAATATCAACAAAGTCACGAAGACATCTCAAACGCAAAGCATTGTTGGCTTGAACAACGTTGAGTGGGACTGGTGCGGCAGCCAAGATTTCACCTGGGTATAATGGGAATGGATCTTGGGCGAAACGGATCTCTTGATCACCGTGACGCAACTTTGGTTGTTGGAATTGGTCAATCACCAATTTACCATCCTTATCTTTAATAATTGGATTCTCTACAATGCAATAGTTTCTTGGTGGGATCAAAATCATTGGCAATGGGGTAGCAGTCAATACTTTTTCATGATCCAATCTAGTGAATGTTTGTGGACCAACTTCAACACGAGTTACATTTGTATTATTATCCAATACCTATTATTAATAGTAAAAAAAAAAAAGAAGAAAAAAGATAAAAAAATAATAAAAGATTAATAATTTTTTTTTTATACAACTTTAACTTTATCATATTAATTAATTATTACTTACATGAATGTATTGGTGTGGCTTGATTCTAATGACTGTAGATGGAGTGGCCATTTTATATATATGTTATTTAAAAGAAAAGTAAAGAAAATAGATATAAGATTACAAACAGAGATTTAGATGTTGAGAGGAAAAAGTAGTTGTTTAAAAAAATTTAATATATTATTATTATTTGTGTTAAGAAATAATAATTGTATATATTAATTGGAATAGAATAGATATAAACAATAAGTTGTTGATTGATAGATGATTTAATAAGTTGTTGATGATGGAGTTTCAACTGAGCTTTTAAATTTAAATAAAGATTGACATTAGCTTTTGTTTGACAAAAATTCCAAATAAATTTTGATATTTAAAAATTTCAACATTCTTGGAATTTTCTCCTTTGATATTTTTGAATTAAAAAACTCACTAAAAACAGGGGCACAATGAGCTTTTTTTCTCACAAAGACCAACTTCAACCCTTTCAAACTTTTTTTTATTAATTTTTTTTGAAAATTATTGAATTTTGTTTTTTTATTATTATCATTTTTTTTTAATATCTTAACTTTTTTTGATTTTTTTTTTAATTTTTTTATAATATTAATGATTTGGATCAAATTAATCATTTTTCTTGTTATTGTTTAATTTAATATATTTGATTTTTTGTAAAATTGTTATTGATCTAAGTAATTACTTTGAGAATAGACAAAAATAAATAAATAAAAACAATTTTAATATTTCACACACAAAGATTATTAGTTATAAAGTTTATCATCTTTTTCATTTTTTTCTTATTTTCATTGAGGTGTGTTCATAATCAACAAAATTTACAAAGTTTATTTTTATTTATTAGTTTAATGTTTAGGTTAGGTAATTACTTTGATAAACAAAATTTAGATCAAATAAAACAATTTTTTCATTTACATATATATTTAATAAATAAAGATTTATCATCTATTGTGTTATTTTTGGGCTTTGAATCCGATTCGAAAAATATCGACTTTTTTTTTTGACAAATTTGTCAACAAAAAAAAAAAATCAACGATTGACAAATTCATGATTGAAAATTTGCAAGGTAATAAACAAATATTATATGATTGACAATTACACGATTGACAAATTGATTACTTTCTCAAAGGATGTCTTCTATAAATACTTGATAACCTAAGCATTGGTAATTATCACAGACAAATAAATAAATATTTAGCTTTGTTATTTTCGAAAATCATATTAATTTAATTTACACTCTATTAAAATGTTTGATTATAATATTAATGACACAATGATTTCATACGATGTTCAAAGAGCTCCAAGTAAGTTTTTGCATGATATCAATATTTGATATAAAGTTTATCTAACACCCAATTGTTTGAAAAACATAGAATTGTCATCAAAAAGTTATTCAAATGGACTCAAAAGAATAAGATTAATGAAAATCTTGACTGAAAAAGCTTTGAATTGTGAATGAAAATCTATAAAACACTTTCAGAATGTTCTGATTCAGTCAACTCATCATAAATCAAGAGTAGAGACACTGAAATATCAACTCTAGAGTTAGTCAGAAAAACGACTCTACCTGAGTAGACTTTTAGTCACTATGACCGCCGTCGAAATCTAAATCTATTTGGTTGGGTTTTCACTTAACTACTTCATTGTTATAAAAAAACAACAACCTTTATTATTATTAATAAATAAAATAAAGATAGAATATATTTGCAAAATTAAACAAAAGAAGTACTATTTTTTATTTATTTGATCATGAGCCTAGTCAAAATATCATTTTTTCTTTTTTTTCAAAGAGTGATCAGAATACCAAGACAATAATATAAATTTAAGCATGCTCAGAATTGTCTTTTGAAAAATTTTTTAATTATTATTTTTCAATTTTGAAAAAAAAAAATCAAAAAAAAAAAAATCAAAGTCCACTTGCAGTTTACATTCAGATTGTTAATACTACCAACACAATATAATAATATTACATAGATAGTATTGACAATTATATATAAATAATATTCATTGTTGTACAAAATTATTTATTGTAGTTTAATATTTTGTAATACCTTCTATATATATATAACAATACATCAAGATATCTATTTATATTTTAGCACACAATCAACACAAAAAAGAACTTTGTTGTATTTTACATTTTTTTTTAAGAGTATATAAATATATAAAATTCAAAGATTTAGATTGACAAAATCTAATTAGTTAAATATTTAAAAGATTTGTAGAATATAGATAGATAGATAAAGAACAGGTTACAAAAGGTTGACATTTTCTTTCTTTTTCAAAAATATAATAATCAGATATTAAAAAAATAAATTATTAAAAAAAAAAAAAAAAGAAATGTCAAAAAAAACCAACAACAAAGAACACAGGTCATTGAAAATATTGTAAATTCATTGCTGTTCTCAGCCAATGACTCTGATGAGAGTGTACGTAACAGTGTGATTGCATCGATCTATGAAATCGGATTTCGTCAGCCAAACACTGTTTTGGCATTGGCTTGCGAATACCTCAATAAGAATCAAAAGATCGATCTGGGCCATCGTGTCACCATCTTGAAGTCGGTTCACCAGATTCTGGGTGAGCGTCGCGATGACATTACAGAGGCACTCTCACTGCAACTGATCGCAATGTCGATCTCAGAGATGACACGTGACAAGGACGTCGTGCCCGACTGGCAGCAAGCGGCCTCCTCACTGATGGTGTCACTCGGTCTGCGCTTCCCAACACAGATTATGGATGAGCTAGTCAAACGTTTCGAAACCGGTATGATTCCACACTATTTCATCATGAAAACACTCGGTGACTTTATCGCGTCGAATCCACTTCCAACGGTTCCACGTATCCGTGACGTATTGTCGCGTGTGCTTCCAGTGCTTGCATCGATCAAGCTCGACAACATCAAATGGGTATTCGCTGCTGCACTCGGCAACTTCTCAGAGGCGATCGTCGCATACGTCTCGAACATCACCGACCCCAATCTTCACCTCTACAGCTTCAGCTCAGAGTTCTACCCGGCAATGGAGCTGATTTTCAGCAAATGGCTCAGTAGCAATCATGAAAAAGTACGTCTTGTAACCATCCAAGCGGTTGGATCGATCTGTGGTATCTTGGCGGTCGAGCAACTCGACGCACAAGTCACTCGTTTGATTGGTGGAATTCTACCAATGTTCAAGAAGGAGAAGGATTTGCTTCCAGTGTGTTCGGCACTCTCCAATATCCTCGAGCAATGCATCAAACACAATCTTCGTCTCCAACTGGAACCACAACTTCCAGCGATCTTCCAGACTTTGCATCCATTGGTTTGTGTGACACCCGACTTTAATAATCCATCGTCGTTCAAGACATTCAATGAAGTACTTCGTTGCTTTGAGATTATCGGACGTGGATTCTCCGATCCACTCGTTCACTTCTTATCGCAGCGTTTGGAGATCAAGGACAGTCGTTCGCGTGGTGGATCACTCTCGATCTTGCGTCACATTATCACACGTTTGGACAATGAGCTTGGCGAGGAGAAAAAGTGTTTGATCCTCTCGGCGGTCAAGCCACTCGTTCAAACAGAGACATCGTTGTTTGTCAAGAAACACTTGGCACAGGCAGTTATTGCCATGGCATCACATCGTTACATTCATTTGCAAGGTGGAGAGTGTCTCATTGAGTTTATTATTCGTGGATCGAGCTACTCAACCGACGTCGAGATTGGCAAGCCTGCACCGGCAACACAGGAGAAGAAGAAGGTCGACCCACTAGAGACCGTTACAGAGGTTGAATTTAGAAAGATTTGTGACGATATCCTACATTTGATTACTACAACCATTCCCGATATGGACTTGGTACTGTGGCCATATCTCTTTGAGTCGGTGACACCAGTCGATTTGACTGGCGCGGCAGCAGTGGTTGCGCGTTGTCTCGGTCATATCGCGTGGAATAAGCGTGAGACCGAAGCAGAGGACTATTACATCGATTTCGACAAGGAAGTTAATCTTCCAAAACCAACACAGATCATAGCACGTTATTTTGTACTCTTGACAACTCCACACCGTCGTGGTGAGCTCGGTAGCAGAATCCTGGAGGCGATGCGTGCCATCGGTCCCATTCTACATCCATCGATTTGCGACATGTGGGATGTAACACTACCGAAACTCGCTAATTTCCTCACTGACCAACCCGATCTCGAACAATTCAATCGTAACCAATGGGAGGAATTGGTTCTCCGTTTGCTCTCAGAGACAATCAAGAATGCCGCTGACGACGAGTGGACTGTCGCTCTCGGTAGTGCTCTGGCCGACCAAATCGATCACTACAAACGTGATCCAATCCTGAAGCGTTCGCTCTACAAACAACTCGGTCTTATCATGCAGAAATGCTCACACAAGGAATTCGTAAAGTCAAAGATCGAAGTGATGTTTAACTCTGTCGACTACACCAACCCACTTGAAAACGAAGGTTGTGCAATTGGTCTTGGTTATTGTGCTGCATCTCATTTCGATATCCTATTAGAGAAAATCGGTTTCTTCATAAAGAGTAAGAGGAGTTTATTTGGTTTTTAACAGATTGTAGAAGGAGAAACAACTATATAGTTCTAACATTATTCATTGTGTTTGTATTTATTTTATTTAGATTCTATGGCAAAGAAAGGTGGATTCTTTAAAAAGTCTGGACCAAAAGGTATAAAGAATTGTGTGTTGTTGAGTTTGGCATATGCAGCTACCTATGCTCAACCATCGTTGTTGTCGTCGCGTGTCGAAGTACACATGTTGAATCCAATCAAACCTTCGATTACGCTCTTGAAGAAGCCACCCAAGAAGATCTCGGCAATCAAGATGATCGATTTCATTGGTAAGGCGTTGCACGCCGACAAGATTCCAAACTATATTTTCAAGCAGCGTGATGAGATGTTCAAGTTGCTTCTCAGCTATATGAGTACACCACCACCCTCTGTCAACCTACAGGTCAAGATCGACGGTGTCAACGCTTGTTCCACTCTGATCAACTTGCAGCCAATGGTTCCATTGGAACTCGAGACACAGGTGATCAACTTGCTCCTTCAGTTCTACGCCACCCAACCAAACGGACAGACACCATCCGACGAAACCGAAGTCAACCAAATGATAACGGCAATCAACAACCTCTTCTCAACCATCCTTTTCAATCAACCAACCATCGCTTGTTTGAATCGTTTGATTCAGTATCTCGACCCATTGTCACGTTCAAAGGAATCACATCTTCGTGAGAAAGCAATGTTTTGTATCTTATATCTCGTCAAAAAGTACATTGAATACTCAACTGAATCCGAGGAGCTACCAACCGATAAGAAGTTTGAAAACATTGGTGCATCAATGGCCATCATAACACCAAGATGTACTGATCCAGAGTCAATCATTCGTAAATACGCTGTTGAATCAATTCAATTAATGTTATGTAAGTATACCAGAAAATAATAATATTATTATTATTTATTAACATAGATGTTTGTTTATAAAAAAAACGATATATAGATATCGATTATATGTTAAAGAATGCTACACATGAAGTTCGTAGAGTTAAACCAATCGATATTATTCATCCATTGACACAGATTAAAGAGAGTATTACAACTACTGATGTCAACGAACAATTTACATTGGTATTTGAAATCTCTGGTATCATTTCAAAGATGATTGTTTTAGAGGAGATTCCAAAGTTCTTGGAGTGCTCATTGAAGGGTCTACAAGATCTTCAAACATTCAGTACCAATGGTTCATGTATTATGATTAACGGTCTCATTAAATCTCGTGGTGGTGAATTGATTGACTACGTACCAACACTTGTTAAAGGTTTACTTGGTTCCATGGAAGGTATCACCTCTGACACAACCATGAACGGTACACTCGTATCACTTCGTTCACTTGCAAATCATCATCTCATTGAAGTACTTACTGTATTACTTGATTTCCCAATGCCACATACAATGTAAATATATATATATATCTATCTAGTTAGTTAGATTTATTTATTAACAAACCATTTCAAATTTAATTTTAGTCATGTTATTAAATCTTTACAAATCATTGCAAAGGATAAGAATTTAGTTGTACCAACAATCACTCATTTGATGGATCTTTTGAATAATAAACCGGTCTATGAAGATAAACCAGATCCAAAGGATAAGAAAAAGACAATTCCACAACCATATTTGGTTGCGTTGGCTGCCACTTGTTCGATTGGTGAGATTCTTCAGGTTGAGGACTTTGCAGATGTTGCAGGTGCCTACTACTGCCAGTTGTTCTCCACGTTGGCATTGCGTGCCGGTACCACCAATAACTCGCTGCCAGCAACTATCGACCCACCAGCATCCAACCCAAAGGCCAAAGGAACTCAGATCATTCCTTCGCAACAGTTGGTTGCTTCATTCCGTCAATTCTTCAAGTGCACCAAGGAAGATGAGATTCTCGAGGCCATCGAGGCCAAGGGAAGCATGACCGGACTCGAAACACCAACCTACCACGTCGCCATCCAGGAGATCACAGCACAATTCGCCATAGCACATCCCGATCTCATCAAGGGTGTCTTTGAATACCTGATCCCCTATCAACGTGCCAATCATATTCCTCAACGTATCATCACTATCGCTGTCTTCTCAGAGTTGATCAACCACACCAAAGACAAAGAGCTACTCCAGCGTCTCATCAACACATTGTTGAATGCATTGGTAGAGCCAGCCGTCAAGTTGATCTCACTCAAGGGTCTATCGAACATTGTCAGTGCCGGCGAGGAGCAGACCAACCGTTATGCACCAACCGTTATCGATGCAATTTCATCGTCGATCGACGACGCCGACGAAGTCATGGCAATGGAATCGATGTTGGGTCTCTCAAAGATCTTCACACTCGTCAATGAATCTCGTGTCGCCCCGATTCTCGTCAACATTTGCAATCGTATCAAACCGGCATTCGAGAAACCAAACAATGAAATCCGTGCAGCATCGTTCACCCTCTTTGGTAGTCTCTGGAGATTCGGTTCGGGAATGGCTGCAGATCCATTCTATGAACAGATTCACTACAATCTACCGGCAATTGTAATGCATCTCAACGATGAGAGTCCATTGGTTCGTGATGCCTGTAAAGTTACTTTGCGTCACCTCTCTAAACTCCTCAGAACCGAAGAAGCCAAGATATTTTTCCACAGAAGAAACTTTGATGTCGATGGTTCACTTGATTATGATGAGTTCTTGGATGAATTCTCAAAGTTATTGGTAATTATTAATATATTTTCATATAATTGTTGTTTTAAAGCAATTGAAACTAATTGGTTGGTTGGTTTGTTTATTTATTTATTATTTCTGCAGATTGCTTTGTATATTGATAGAATCAATTACTTTATTATGACAACACTTGAATACTATAAGAGTAATTGGACAGTACTCAGAGGAAATGCAGCAACACTAACTGGATTCATTTTGGGTAATCTCTCTGAAGATAAGAGAATCACTACAACCATTAATCCAACAATTATTACCAAATCACTCATCTCTTTGCTTTCTGAAAAATCACCATTGGTAAGGAAGAAGGCTGCTGATTCATTGTCACTCCTACACACATATTAAAAAAAAAAAACAAAACCAATTGAAATATTTAAAATAAAAACTTTATCTGTTAAAAAAAATATTGATATAACTTTGATTGATTCTATATAAAGAAAGTGTAGAATACGTAAACTCTCTGTAATATATAAATTTGTAGAAAATTATAAAAAAAATCTAGATTTTTATTAAATTTTATGTTTTTTATTCTTAAATCCAACAACAACATTTCATAATCAACATTTCATTTTTTGATTATTGTAGTTATTAATAGTTAGTAATAATGGAAGATCAAATTAATAGAAGGTTATCAGTATTATCTGATCATTTACAAACAAATCAAGTCAGTTCAAACACTGAAAGTAATGATGTTGATTCTCTAGATTACTACAGTATTACACAGCTACTTAGCAATGATCAACTGGACATTAGAAACAAAGCTAAACAATTTGCAGAACAACATATACAACCTATTGTAAGTACCTTTTTATTAGTTTGTTTGAACCATATTAATATAGTATTACGAAATAGGTAAATGAATACTATGAAAAAGCAGAGTTTCCAATGCATTTACTACCTAAACTCAAAGAATTGAATTGGGCTGGTTCAAATATTAAAGGTTATTCTTGTCCTGTATGCTTATGTTTAAATTTGAAACCATTTATTTTTGAAAACCTTAATTAATTACTAATTAAATATTAAATAATTAAAACATTATAATCAATTAAGGGTATTGATGCAGTTTCATGTGGATTGATTGCTTTCGAATTTGCAAAGAAGAGTGCGGATATCGCTACTTTCTTTGGTATTTTACAGACTATATCGATGTTGCCAATATACTATTGTGGTAGTGAGAAACAGAAGCAATATTACTTACCAAAGATGGCATCGATGGAAAAGATTGGTGCATTCGGTCTAACAGAACCCAATGCTGGTAGTGATGCCGCCGGTCTCTTCTGTGAAGCCAAACAGAACTCGGATGGAACCTGGACTTTGAACGGTGAGAAGCGTTGGATTGGAAATGCTCCATTTGCAGACGTTGTTATCATTTGGGCAAGAAACACAGACACCAAACTAATCAATGGTTTCGTCATTGAAAAGAATACTCCTGGAATGACTGTTGAGACCATAAATAATAAGATTGCATTGAGAATGGTACAAAAGTAAGTAAAATATTTCATTAAAAAAATTAGAAACAAATAGCTAATTATACTTTATTTATATTATTATAAAATACAGTGGACATATCTATTTAAAGAATTGTATATTATCAGATGAAAATAGATTACCTTTAGCCAAAGACTTTGGAAGTGGACCTGGCAAATCGTTGTTCCTTACCAGAATCGTTGCTAGCTGGATAGCTTTGGGTATCGCTTGCTCTGCCTATGAAAGTTGTATTAAATATGTAAAAGAGAGAAAGCAATTCGGACAATCGCTGGCAAAGTATCAATTGGTTCAAGAGCGCTTGGTAAAGATGCTCGGTATCATTCAATCGATGTCACTTATGACTCTAAGAATATCACATCTTTTCGATCAAAATAAGCTTACCTACGGACAAGTTGGATTGTTAAAAGCACACAACACATCACACGGTCGTCAAGTAGTCTCAATGGCCAGAGAATTGCTCGGTGGCAATGGAATAGTCACCGACTTTGGTGTTGCCAGAAGTTTTGTAGATATGGAGGCTGTACATACATTTGAAGGAACCTACGATATCAATACATTGATCACCGGTAGAGAAATAACTGGATTTCCAGCTTTCAAAACTGGAAAATAATAATAAAATCATAGAAAAATATCATATCATTTATCCAGAAAAAGAAAAATAACAAATACTAATTTATTATTTTTTTTATTTATTTATTTAATCATCTTCATCTTCATCGCTATTCTCTCTATCTTCCTCTTCGTCGTTTGCAATGTTACTATTTAAAGTTACCATTGAAATTTGACTGGTTCTCATTGATCCAGACACTGATAGTTGAATGGAGCTGTTGGCTACAGTATTTTGCTGAGTGACTCCATCGGTGGTTGTGTTGAGATTCGAGTTATTGGTGGTGATTGAGCTGACACTGAAGAATGAAGGTGCCCATTTCTTAATGAGTTCGACAAATCTGTTCTTAAAGACGGGTGACAGTAACCATATCTTTTTGGTACGCTTGGTGAATCCATAGAAAAAAAGAATTTCAATACCAAAGATACGTAGGAAGAAGAGGAATGTTATTTGACTCTTGTATGGAACTGTAATGGCATGAGATGCACACGCTGGATCACCTTTGGTAGAAACAAGACACTTCACATAGTCTGCCATGTTATTATAGTAACGATCCATATTATCTTGAACATAGAAATGGTAAATGAAACAATACATAAACTGAGAGAATATAAACAATACTATGATAAATGGTTTTATATTCATTCTCAGAATTCTCATTTTACTACTTCTGCCATTGATTTTTGAGACTGCTGTTACAATCTATCAGTAGAAAATAAATAATAAAAGCAAGTTCAAATTAATATTAATAAAATGTATTTACACCTGTTAATTCTTAATGATCATTAATTACCTTATAGATTTCAAAACAGATTAAAAAGATAAATGAAATACCGACAAACAGACAGACACACAAAGGAATCCAAAATACACCATTCTGCCAAGCATCATCCATTACCCAACAACCTAATCCACCAACAGCATAACCATATTGTTTACCGAAAATAGGTACAATTGCCAAAACGATTGCAATTACATTGATAGTACTAATATAATATCTAACATAAGATTTAACATTTTGAACTTGAAGAATAGAAATTATTTTAGTAAAATTTTTGTTAATTATTATTGTTTCTTTTTACCTACCTTTTCTGATGACTAACCATAAATCAAATGCCATTGATGCCCACCAAAGCATTGCAGATACAACACCATATTGAAAAATAAAACCGGCAGCAGCACAACTACTGTCAGATTGACGAGCAAATCTTCCTGGGTCTGGACAAATAGAATCCCATCCACCTGCAATAAATATCAAATCTGACAAAGTCATCAAGAACACTGAGAATGAAAGAAATATAATTCCAAATGCATGCCTATCAAATTTTCTATTCAATCCAACATAAGTTATTAAATTCATTGAAATGCAGAAAAATGATATCTAAAAGAAAAAAGTTGGTAAGAACTACTATAATTAAAAGTATTAATTTTAAAATTAGCAGACATACAGGTGAAACAATACTAATCATTAATCTCATGTTACTCCATTGACTATGTGTAAAGAATGGCGCTGGACATGGCATCAGACAATCGATTCCCTCCAAAAGATAGTATCCCTTATCGAGATCTGATTGTCGGTCTTTAGTAACATGATGAATCAAAGGATCGGGACATGTTCCATTGATAGGTGCTAATGTTCCATTCTGTGCGGTCGAGGAGGAATTCAAGCATTGCACTTGAACATTGGCCGGTCCACCGTATGAACTGAGATCATATTGATTGTAGTTGGGTGGATAGTTATAGATATTCTGGGAGTTTACTAGATCACAATTTATCTCATCTAAATTAAGACCAGCTGGTATACACAAGTCAGAGACATGCTTACAGTTGGCCTGGCAAACACCAACACCTAGATTTATAACTTTGTTATTGGGCAAGCCTTGAGGTTTACACTCTGGAAAGACAGCATTACAAAAAAACTTTCGATTGTTGCTGTCATCAGCCAAACATTGTGAAGTGGCAGCATTATAATAGCTCTGAATCAAATCGATTTGAGAAACCATAACACTTTGTGATCTACTGGTTGAAACATATATAGAACCTATTTTCTATTAGATAAATGGAATGTATACATTGATGTGAATAAAAGATACTTACTTGGATTTTTAATTAATCCAGTACAAAAAGAGTGTCCAACCCAAGGCTCACAGGTAGCATTAGGGTCAAGTGTATAAAAAAATTGTTGTGAGTTTGTAGATGTAGTCAAAAGTGACAACACCAACAAAAGTGAAAGTTTAATAAATAAGTTTAGATGACTACAATACATTTTTTTTGTTTCTTTTTTTTTTTTTTTATCTGATTGAGTAAGTTTTGTTGTTATTCAACAATGAAAAGAATATTACTTTTCTCTTAATCAATCCGAATCTTTTATTTAAATTTAAAAATATACAAATAAATAAATAAATAAATTTTATATATATATAGTGATAATTATTATTATTAATAATTAGAATTGAATTTGTACAAATGATGTTGATTAAGTTGTAGGATATTGTTAAAAAAAAAAAAAAGAAAGGGTCTGATGAGTAGGATCATTCACAATCAAAAAATCCTAATGACTTTAGTAGGTAGGAGCAAAGAATGCTATTGCCTATTGACGATCATCGTGTGCAAATGATATCAATATTGTAGCAGGTGATAGTGATATCAAATGATTGCAGTAACCGCTAACCTACCAACTTTATGTATGATGTTGATGTGTTATTGCTTAATAATTGCCTGATTAAATACTTTAATAACAACAATTTCCATTTTGGCTCTATATAATGTTGTGTCAGCTCATTGATTTTTTGCAAAGCAAGGATCCTTCAATGCAAAGGTTGGTTGCAATACCCACACTAAATTATTATTAGTTCCGTATTCAACAAACAATTCAAATTAATCTAAATTTACAACGAAAATATCGATAGCTGCCTGGTGAAAACTGGACCACAGACACACCTACATCAATGTCCAACAGGTTGTTGAAAAAACAAAAAAAAAGACAAACAACACCACACCTCCAATTGCAAACAACCTTTAAAACTTTTAATTTCGCCTTTAGGAACGGAAAAGTTTTTACAAAAAAACAAAAACAACAAGAAAATCTGAATCTACATCGGATTTTGATGATGAGGTGTTACAAATTTTTAAAGGTTATCGGGTTGATAATTTAAACTTAAATTTTATATTTAAATTATTTGAATGTAATGAAAAGAATATTAATCTCGGACTATCAAAGCTAATACTATTTATGTTGAAATTTTTAAATAAAATAAAATAAAATACATTTTAATTTTAAAACAAAGATTACGTTGATCAATGGGATTGTATTCAATTCTTTGATTGAGTGATTGAATGTTCCCATTTTGTTGTATGGATACGATTTATTTAGATCAATCGGATTTTGTATTGTTGTATAAACCAACAGATAAAATTAAATTTTTATGTTGCTTGTTTTAATTGATGACAATAACTGTGTGTGATCAACAACATATTCTATATTAACATTCATATGAATGTTAATATTAACTTCAAGAAATGAAGATGATGATCAAAATGGAATATATATATTGGTATGGTATGTTTATTCCATATTTGTCTTATGTTCAAAAATAAAATCATATATATGGTGATTCTGAAATTGGTTTGTGTGTTTATGTCTGTCTAAGTGTGTGAGTGTGTTTTCGTGTTTTTACGACGGTGTTTTAGTGGTTTAGTGTTAAGGTGGTGTTATATATACGCGTGTTGATGTCCTGAAGTGGTGTGTTGTTTATTGGGTTGTCTTTAAACTCATTCCTCTCTCTCTCTACCTTCTGTCCTCTCCATTTATTTGATGAAATTTATATGTATTAATTATATTTGATTAGTTATAATTTGATTTATTACTATTTTAATGCAATATTGTTTAATTCTATAATTATATATAAATAGATTGTATCAACATAACATATCAGTAGCATGACTATACTGATAGACATTAACAATCACACATTCACACACACACTTTAACTATGCATTATAAATCTTTGATAAATCAACAATTAATAAATAATCAATCAATGTGTTGTGGTGAGTTTTTATTAAGTTGTTGGTTGGTAAAGGGTGCTTTTGTTGTTGATATGATTGGTGGTGCATAAAAATTGATAAAACAACAATGTTTAACTTGTTCTTTTTGGTTGATGATATTTATATTTATGAAAAAGAAAATAGAATACTATATCTTATCTTTCTTTATCTACTAATAATAATACTAATATTTATTTATTTAATATTATCATTTTATCATTTTATCATTTTAAATGAAAATTTTAAAATTTTCATTCATTTCAACAACTCATTCACTAAAAAAAGAAGAAAGAAAATCATTTTATTTATTGAAACAGAAACAAGAATTACAGAGAATTGCTTCAACCCTTCTATAATATAATATAATTACATAATTATAATCACATTACAAAACTAAAGTAAGTTCTAGAATTAATTTTAAAGTATAATCTATCTACAATAACAAATGGTGGTCAATATCTTTACTTTATAATTTGTCGGAAAATCATAAACTGTTTCATTTATTAAATTAATGATTCTATCTATCGACTCGACTGTGATTGGTAGGAATGATTAGAATCTAGATTGCACATTAAATTGTTTTCTTTTTATTTTTTAGATTTTTGTTATGACCTGTGTGCATGGTTGCCCCTCCAACAAACAACATTACAAAACCAAAAAAAAAAAAACACAAAAATTGATAAAAAAAAAAAAGGAAAAATAATTTACAATTTAAATTGAAAAACAAAAAAACCATTAGCTAATAAAAATAACTATTATCATAATCAATTAAAGAAAAACACACTCCACACTATTTTCAAATCTTATAATAATATATAGTTCATTAATTTAGTTACTTTTAGAAATAGTACAACAACGAAAACGAACATCACCATCCACATCGACATCATCATCAAATTAAGATCTTAATTAATTTGCATCGTCGTGTTTGTTGATAATTATTACCTCATCGTCTCGTTGTAATCTTTATCGTTTTCATTACCTTATTAATAAATATTTTTAAAAAAGGATATATTACCCGATTATATTAATGAAACAGTTTTTCTTATAATAATCATACATTTGCATATCATATTATATTTAAATATAAATCATCAATCATAAGAAATCACCATATTAATATATCATACTTTGTATAATTATATAGTCAATCAAAATAAACATAAATCATAAATCAATCATTATTAATTTTATTGTTTTAATAAATAGTTCTTTTTAAATAGCATAGATAGATAGATAGATAATTTAGATATAAATAGTAATAATAATAACAATAATAATATAATAAAAAAAAAGTAAAAGTTAAAAATAATTAGTTTAGTTTAGTTTGGTTTGGTTTAGTTAGTAAGCTACTAAATAGTTAGATAGATAGATAGATTAGATCGATAGATAGATTGTTGTGACAGTAAATTGATAGGGGATGAGAGATCAGTCATCTATGATGGCTATTAAGAAACCAATCAATGTCAAGCAACTCTCTGATAAGCTAGGAGTGACGATCTCACCGGAGGATCCTGGCACTATATTTCAGAGACAGGAACGATTGGGACGTGGATCGTTTGGTCAGGTGTTTAAAGCGATCAATATCAACGACGGCACTGTAGTGGCCATCAAAATCATATCGCTCGACGACCAAGAAGCAATCAAAGACGTCCGAAAGGAGATATCGATACTGTCAGAGTGCAACGACACCAACATCGTCCAGTACTATGGCAGTTACTTTAAGGATCACCAACTCTGGATTGTCATGGAGTATTGTGGTGGTGGTTCTGTTGCCGACCTCGTTCAGGTCGTCGAGGTGCTGAGTGAAGACGAAATCTCACTCATCTGTCGTGAAGCACTCAAAGGACTACAATACCTACACAACTGTAAAAAGATACATCGTGATATCAAAGGTGGAAATATATTATTAAATGATAAAGGTGAAGTTAAATTAGGTAAGTTATAAATGATATGAAATGTATTATTATTATTAGATTAGAATACTAAACATTTTCAAATTGTGTGATTATAGCTGATTTCGGTGTTAGTGCACAATTGTTTAGTACATTCTCAAAGAGAAATACATTTGTTGGCACACCCTATTGGATGGCACCAGAGGTTATACAGGAGAATAAGTATGATGGAAAAGCCGATGTTTGGTCACTGGGTATCACTGCTCTCGAGATGGCAGAGACTATTCCACCCAATGCAAATGTACATCCAATGCGTGTTATTTTCATGATTCCCAGAGAGGATCCACCCACCCTACAGAATAGAGAAAAGTGGAGTCCAAAGTTTCATGATTTCCTTTCGAAATGTTTAACTAAAGATCCAATGCAAAGACCTACTTCTGAAGAGTTATTAAAGGTATGATTAATAATCATTGCTTGTTACAATATTGTCTTGATCAACAACAACAACAATTTTACTAACAAAATAATAATGATGATGATGATGATTATTTAGCACGAATTTGTTCAAACCAATAAATCTATAAGTATATTGGGAGATTTAATAGAGAAACGTAGACATATATTGAATTCAGCAGAGTTTTACGATGATGAAGAGGAGGAGGATGCTGGATACGTTGAGAAGAATAGCGATGATGAAGAGAACTACTCAACTGTGGTTACAAAGGAAGACACTGCAAACTACTCGACTGTGGTCACCAAGGATGAGAATTACAATAATGCCAATAACAATCATACTGGTAAAGAGAATAATAATAGTAGTGGTAGTAACAGTAGCAGCAGCAGCAACAACAACTATTCAACTGTAATTAGTAAAGACGATAATGGAAACTACTCTACCGTTGTAACCAAGGACGAAAACTATAGTAACTACTCCACTGTTATATCAAAGGATGATAGCTATTCGACCGTGGTAACCAAAGACGACAATGGTAACTACTCCACTGTAATATCAAAGGATGATATCTACTCGACTGTAGTCACCAAAGACGATGCCGGCTTCTCAACTGTTGTCAGTAAAGATGATCTGTACAACAATAACAGCCATAGCAGTGGTGGTGGTGCGAGTAACGGTAATATTAAAAAGGAATCTAATGGTAACGGCAACGGTGTAAGCTCACCGAGTGTTGTTAAAAAGTTAATCAATCAAAATAACAATAATAACAATAACAATATTAATGTTGTTAAACAACAACAACATCAACAACAACAACAACAACAAAATGGTAATGGATCGACATCATCTGTAGATGTATCGTTATCTCAACAGAAACCAATATCACTGAAACCACCTCTTACCAACGGCAGCAGTAGTAAGGCATCACCTTTGAAATCAAATAATAGTATAACCAATAGCAATAGTAACAGTAGAGACCAGCTATTAAAGACTAGCAACAACAACAACAATATCAATATAACACCCAAACAACCTTTAACACCAGTCTCTAAACACAATTTACAAAACAAACCATTGTCACCAATCACCAGAAAACCATCGACACCTGTATCACAACAAAAATCAAAATCAAAAGAACCAAAAGAAACATTGTCAGAGAGTGTATGTTAATATAATATTATCGCAATTAATTTAGTATATCAACTAACAACAAATATATCCGTGATTATTTTTAATAGCTACATGCAATCTATCGAAGTGATTGTACAATCCAAATACCATTTTTAACTTTGAATAGTTTGTCTACAGATTTCCTTTTGAACAATGAACCAAAACATAATGATTATAGTGGAACATTAAGTGATCTATGTCCTGATTCTGTAAGTATTAGTTTATTTATATTTTTATTATTTGATAAAGTTTATAGCATTTTAATTAATATATTGTTTATTTTTTTAAATTATTAATAGTTGTTAGAATCTAGTAGATTGGCATTCAATATATCAGTAGGAAATTTAATTAAATCACTTACCTATCATAAGGATAGACAAGAGAATGTTTTATTTACTCCAAAGGAATCGTTACAAAACACAAAAGTAGTTGGTGATTTAAGTTCAACTGTAAAGACTATTTATAGATTGTAGACAATAATCAATGTAAGTCAACTCGTATTTTATATTATATATATATAAGCAAGATTCCATTTCAACAAGTTGGATTGAATAAATCAAATAAATCTTTTCAACCTACAACAACAACAACAATAATTATAATAACAATCATAGTTAGTTAATGATTCAATCAACATCATTGAGTGTTCTTTCTTTAAGACCAGTTAACTATCATCGACCATGTTTAAAACATTGTATACTCAATTTCCAATTCCATAATAAAACAATACCAAATATATATTATTATTTTTGAGTATATATATATATATATATATTTATAGTCTTAGATTTATACATGTTTCTTTATTTATATTATAAAACAAAACAAAATAAGTTTAGATTTATAAATTTAAATGGTTATTATTATAGTTATTTAGTTGGTGTTTCTTCATTTGGTCTTGGATATTTACGTGGTCTACCAACTTTTCTCTTTTCAATTACAGTAACATCTTGTTTATCGGGTGAATTCATAGTTGAATCTTCTTCAACTACTTCTGTCTTTTCATTGTTTGTTTCTTTTTTGTTTGGTGTTTCTTTTGAGTTGTTTTGTTGTTTGTTATTTGGGGTGACCGCTGTCTCTTTCTGTGGTGTGACGGCTGGTGTGGTGGTACCTGTTGCTGCTGCCGCTGCTGCTGCTGCTGCCGCTCTTCTTGTAGTGGTAGTTGTAGTGATTGGTGGAGTCGGTGTCATTGCAGGTGACTTTGAAGGTGCTGTTGCCGGTATTGGTGGTTGACTCTTTGGCGCCGAATTCACAGATGTCGCAACACTCTTTGGTATTTCACGCTTTCTCTTATTATTGTTGTTGTTATTTGATTTCTTTGATTTATCTTCATCACTATCGAAATCATCGTCATCCTCCGACTCGTTATCATATTCCTCTGAATCCTCCTCTGAATCCGATTCACTACCGTCTTGGTGTACTCTCTTAACCCTGTAGACTCTAGGTGGTCTACCTCTTCTTTTCTTTGCTGGCGGTGTTGGCTTGGTTGATCCATCTTCTTCACCGCTATCGTCACCACTCTCACCATCCTCATCGATATCGTCGTCTTCTTCTTTTCCGGATTCACCTTCGTCCTCGCCATCTTCTCTCTCTTCATCGACATCGTCTTCCTCGTCATCGTCGTCGTCGTCATCCTCTTCGTCATCGTCATCGTCATCGTATTTCTTCTTTCTTGGCGATGGTTTCTTTGAAGGTGGTGAGTGTTGACTTTGACCGTCTTCTCTTGAGCCAGAGGAGATGGCAGCAAGCGCAGGAATAGACATTTTCAATGATTCATGCATGATTGGACTAGCTTTAATGTGTGCAATCATTGCTTGTTGCTCGTCATAGAGTCGTTGTTGCTCGAGATACTCTTTCTTTGGACGACCAGGTCCACGTCTGGCGGGTGGAGGTGCTTGCAGTGGCATCGAAAGCAACTCTTGATTCCAAGGCAAGCCATTGACAGTTGGCGATGTCGTTGCATTACTGCTTTTTAGGTTGGGTGTGGTGAAAGGAGATCGCTCCTTACTGTTGGGTGTCGACGGATACGATGAATTGGCCGACGATGCACCGGACATCGATAGCAAATCCTTTGCCGAACTCTGACTCTGCAGTTGAGGTTTGTCTCTTTTCGACGACGACAATTTATCTTTTAAATTTAGAGATTGCGATGAAAACAAGTCATCTGGTGGTATTTCGAATGGTGTTGTATCATTCTTTTGTCTTTCATATTCTTTTTGATAACTATTGAAATCTAAACTATTGATATAATTATGGAGTCTGATTTTCATTTTTGAAAAAATATAAAAATTTATTAAAAAAAATAGCTCAACAAATAATAATATGACTATTATTCTATATATATCTTTTACTATTTATTTTATAATATAAAATTATTCGATCTATTAATATTATTCTATTTTCTTTTGTTATCTATTTATTTATCTCTCTTATTTTTTTTTTCTTTAATGCAATTTTGGTTTCTCAAAAAAAACTTTTTTTTTTTTTTTTTTTTTTTTTTGTATTTTTAAAAAATAGATCAATCTTTTATTATATTTTTTATTGTATTAAAACAATATTGGGATTGGACATAATTATTTATTTAAAAAATTATAACAATGAGAGAGAATCATTATTAAATTCTTTACTATGATAAAAAATTTTAAAAATAAATGTAAATAATATTTTTTTTAGTTAATAAACAATTTAGAAATAAAAATTAATTTAAGTTATAAAAATATCTCAAAGAATTAATTAACCTGAATTATTTAAAGTCTGTATTATTTTTGGACCAAAACAAACAAATAGCACTGAAAAAAAAACAATACTCCACAACATTTCTAGAAAATCGGGAATGCTGTGTTTTTTTTTTTTAATTTAATAATTAAAAAGACTGACATTGCAATAACCAAAAGTAGAACACGACTCAAACAAACCAATTTTACTCTTTAATCATCTTGTATAAATACTAAATATATAATACAAAATAATAATCATTTTTCAAGTAAAGTAAAGTTATTAATTCAACTGTCGGAATTTAATATCAAAAAAATTAATCTTTTAAAAAAAAAAAAACCGTTAGACCAGTTAGTTAATTAAAATATTAATTAAAATCAAAACATTAGATTCACCTCTTTATATATATACATCAAATTTTAATAGTAATAATAACATAGTAATACAGAATGTTTGAAGGTTTCAATGAATCAACCTCAGAGTTTGGAAGTTTCTTAGAGAAGAGTCTGACAAAGTCTGTCAATAATGTCGTGCTTAAACTAAGAACTGCTGTTTCAAAAGACAAAAATAGATTCGTCAATGATGAATTCAATCTAGATCTATCGTATATTACAAATAGAATCATAGGTAACTTTTAATTTAATCGGCATCAAGCTAATGTTTGTAATACTAAACAATTAATACAATTGAATAATAGCAATGGGATATCCATCGTCAGATGTTATCGAATCCAATTTCAGAAACTCAAGAGCAGATGTCAAAAGATTCTTGGATAAATATCATCCCGATAAATACTTGATTCTCAATCTTACAGAACATCCATACGATCCAGCTTACTTCTCTAACCGAGTTCACCATCTTGGTTGGCTAGATCATCACTCACCAAGTCTAAGTCTTCTTCTGTACTCCGTACAAATCATTCATCAATGGTTAACTCAAGATCCACAAAACATCGTTGCAATTCATTGTGCTGTAAGTGTAACACAACAACAACAACAACATACATACCCCAACCGATATTAAACTAACACTATCTATCATATCAATAAAAGGCTGGAAGAGGTAGAACTGGTACTTTAATTTGTGCATACTTAGTATCGACTATTATGTATGAAGGAAAGTTGGACGAAGTATTGCGATTGTTTGCTCAGCAACGTTCCTCAACTGGCGAGGGTGTAACCGTTCCCAGCCAGGTGAGATACGTCGACTATGTCAACCAGTTGTCGACTATGAAGGTGGATATCTCGCTGGCACAGAAACCAAAGGTACTTTCGATTCGCTCGCTTATAATGAAGCCAATTCCCAGACAATCCGGTTGGAAGCCAGTCGTCGATATCTACAATGTCAATCTGCCATTGCAACCGGTGTTGTTGTTCACCAACAGAGACAGCAACGTGCAAAACATCAAGTCCTACAATGGCAGCGATGCCGCTGCCATGGTCAACACGCGTGACATCATTGTGAGTGGTGACATTCTCATCAAGGTGTACGACCTGAACGAGATCATCTCGACACTACTCGATAAGCCAACCTTTAGATTCGCATTCCACACCTCGTTTATCAACAACTTTTGTTTGGACTTGAACAAAGATCAACTCGACGACTCCAATGCCAATCTCAAGAACAACCAATATCCCAATGATTTTTCGATTCGTTTAATGTTTGGTGAAGTAGAGCCACAGCAACCACAAGTACAATCATATCAACAACAACAACCATATCAACCACAACAACAACAACAACAACAACAACAACAACAACAACCACAAGCACAACAACAACCTCAATCAAATGAAAAGTGCAAAGGTGATGATGATTATGATATCTAATCAATTTTTCAACTATATATAATATAATTGTACTATTAAATTAATATCTATATTTAAACTTTGAAACCTTTATTTATCTTTTTTTTTTCTTTAAAATTAATAAAAACTTTTTTTTATATTTTTTTCTTAAAAATTTTTAATTAAAAAGTTTAATAAAATCAAAAAAAAATTTTAATCAAAAATAATCATAGTTCAATTTTTGTATCATATCTATCTAACTATTTATCATTTATATATATCATTAATATAGTTTATAAAGAGAATTGAAAATGTCATCATTCCCAGAGATTCAAAAATATATCGATGAAAGAGATTTCTTGAATGTTTTATCATGGTGTCAAGAAAGAGAATTAAAAGTATGATTAATATATAAACAATTGATTGTGATTAGGATTCATCTAATTATACTAACCAACAATAAAAAAACAATGATAACAGTCTCTTGATAAACCAGATAGTTTTAAGAAATATTGGGGTGTTTATTTGATTGCTTATTTGATTCAAAATGATATGTATGTGGTTACTTTACTTCTTGCCTCTTTCTCTCTCTCTCTATTTTAAAGATTCAATAACTAATATTAATATCAACTATCAACTATCAAACACAGTGTAAATGCTAGATTTTTATGGCACAGAATACCATCAGAAGTTAAAGGTGCTGATCAACATTTGAAGAGTATTTGGTCACTTTTGAAACATCTGTCACAATTGAACTATCCACACATCTATAAATCACTTTCATTAAACTATGGTTCTGAACTCACACCACTCATCACTATACTTAAAGGTATTCTATCGATCGATGAATCTGATCATCCACCAACAAAACAAATGACTAACCAATCACATTTTATTTTTCTTAGAAACATTCCAAAATCGTACATTCGAATTGATCTCAAATTCATTCACCAATATCTCTATTAAAGATTGTAGCTCCTATTTAGGTATTTCACCAGAGGATACTCTCACCTGTATGTATGCTGATAATAATAATAATATGTTTATGTAAGTTGAAACAAAGATCTAACTTTTTACATCATAAACAAATAACAGTTACACAAGCACAAGGATGGACAAAAGATACAAGCTCTGAATCATTGAAGCCAGTTCCAACCAAAGCAAAGGAACACCAAGTTAAATCAGCAAATCATCAAATCAACTCATTGACCAACTTTGTACTCTTCTTGGAGAAGTAGATCAAGAAAGAACTAACAACTCAATACAAACAATATGATAACGACGACAATAATAATAATAATTTACACAACTTTTGAAAAACAAAACAACAATTCTTATTCAAAATAACATTAAATAGGTGACATTGTATAACTACAACTTTAAACAGATCTCTTTTAAGCTTATTTGTATTGATATTGAGGTGTGAACTTCCAAATTGTAAAAATTTGAATATTTAATTTTTTCACCATCAACGGTTGTAAAAACAAACAATTGTTTTTAATTTTATTTCGATTTTCAATATTTATTTTTTAATTATTTTTTATTTTTTCTCAAAAATATAAATACTCAACAGGTCACCCACGCACGTTCTCTCTCCTTTTTTCAATTCATTTCACCAAAAATCCAACTACCATTAACATATACTATAACTATAGTTTTTGTTATCTCTACCTATTATTCGACCAGTTGTTAGTTAATTATTTAACCTAACAAACTATAATATATTCAATTTATATACACTATTTATTTCTTTTATATATTTTCTATTATTTTCTCTATTCTATTTTTAGAGAACATAATTTTTAAATATATATAACTAATAAATTAACAAAGACATCTGTCTTTCTTTTTTTTACTTTTTTATTTTTTAATTTTTTTTTAATCAAAGATACTTGTTAACAAATAATTAAAGATCTTTTATTTATTTTTTTTCTTTTGAGTAAACAACTTGTTATTATTGTTGTGTTATTGTTTGTAAATATAAAATCTTATTATTATCTATATTAAGTTGTTAAATAATAGTAAAACATATTTTATCTATATCTATATTTTTTGTTACTGCTTGATTTAAAATTGAAAACTACTTCTATTTATTATTTAGAGGTCGACTACACACATTTATATTAAATCTTTTAATTAAATTCTCACCTTTTATCATACACTTCTCTTTCTTTCATTTCAATCTTTCTAAATAATTATATAAAAACATGAGTTCAAATCTTGCTGCTTCCACATCTTCTGGACCATCAACTCAAGTTGATCTATCAAAACACCCTTCTGGTATTGTACCTGTATTACAGTAAGAGATCGATTCCAATACACTATACTATTCATACATTATAAAATAAATAATATAAAATAATAAAAAAAAAACTATAATATACAATCATATAATAAAAAAAAAAAAATAATAACAATATATATATTGTAAAAATATAACAATATATATATATGTGTAGTAAAATTAAGATCAAATTAATTATTGTTCTGTTATGAGAGAATTTTATTATATTTACAATTAATTTTCTTTTTTTTATTTATTTATTTACTTTTTTTATTTTTGTTTGTAGGAATATTGTGTCAACCGTTAATATGGGTACTCAGTTGGATCTAAAGACTATTGCTTTGGGTGCTAGAAATGCAGAGTACAATCCAAAGCGTTTTGCAGCGGTTATCATGCGTATCAGAGAACCAAAGACCACTGCCCTCATTTTCAAGAGTGGAAAGATGGTCTGCACCGGTGCCAAGTCAGAGGAAGCTTCCAAGCTTGCCGCAAGAAAATACGCTAGAATCATTCAAAAGCTAGATTTCCCAGCACAGTTTACCGACTTTAAGATTCAAAACATCGTTGGTTCCTGTGATGTTAAATTCCCAATTAAATTAGAAATGTTAAATAATACTCACAATTCTTTTACAAATGTAATTATCACACTCTCTATTTCCATATATTTTTAATCTAAATAATAATATAACTAACAAAAAACTATTTATTTTTTATTTTTCTATTTTATCTTTTAATAATTCTCATTACTCTCTTGTTATTTATTAAACTAAAATAATATTCTATTAAAATGCACACCAAATAATAATCATCCATTTCTTTAAAAATAATAATAATCACAAAAATCATAACACCACCACAGTATGAGCCAGAAATTTTCCCAGGTTTAATTTACAAAATGATTCAACCCAAAGTAGTACTTTTGATTTTCGTATCGGGCAAGATTGTATTGACTGGTGCAAAGGTAACTATCATAATTACAACTTACAAGAAAACAGAAACAGAAAAATAGAATATTAATATTATTATTTTAGGTCAGAGAAGAAATCTATGAAGCATTTGAAAATATTTATCCAGTGCTTACCACATACAAAAAACAAGTGACTGCTCCCCCTGCCGAAAAAGAAAAGAAAGGAAGCAACAGCACCGTTAGCACTCCTGCTATCAATTAAACTCACTACGTCACTCAACAATAACATCAAACATCTAGAATATACAACACTCAACCAACATTACATATATGTACAAGCTGAATATTATTTTTTTTATTTTTATTTTTATTATAATCAGCTACAACTCGATTTTACCAAAGGAACAACATTAGAAATAGGTTCTGACTGTGTAATTTATATAATCCTTGGATACTTTTTTTTTAATATAATCTTTTTTTTTTTTTTACTTTTATTTTTTATTTATATCTTATAATAAATATAAGATCTGCAATCATAAAAGGATCTTATTGACGATCACTACTATTCAACAATCCACTCCATCCATCCAACTACATCTACATCTACTCGTTCCACTCCATCAAACAAATATGTTACAAAATAACAAGATAGAAAAAAACTAAAAAAAACAAATAAAAATGTAAAAAAACATGATAAAATTTAAAACTGAACAAGTTCTTCTTATTTTTTTTTTTTGTTTGATTGTTTTATTTACAAATAAAATAATACCTATATCTATCCTTCGTTGTTAATTATTATTATTATTATTATATTATTATTTGTTAAGTTGTTCATCTCTCATTTTCTTTTCATATAAAATCTTTTTCTTTTGGTTGATCCATTCTCTCTTTAATTCCATTAATCTCTCTGGTGTTGTGCTGTGTTTACATGTAAATTAAACAAATGATATTAGTATTGATCGATAACGTTCGTCTTTCATCATTGTTTTTATCTTTAATAATAACTTACTGTGCCTGTAGACAATCTTTCATCTTTTGTTGAGCTTCCTTACATTCCCAAATGACAGAAAGGAATTTATCTTCTGTACATTTTGCAAACTCCTTTACAGAGTCTTCGCAATCTATTAATGTTTGATCCTTCAACTTCTTTCTCAGGAAAGAGTCGATTGCAATTGGTACTACGACCTCTGAATCTGGTATACTAAGATATGCTTTATCTGCACCATCGTCAATTGTTGATTTTGAATTACCAATAGCCATTGATTGATTCTTAATATAATATATTTATAATTAACAACAATTGGTAGTATTTAAATTATTATTATTATTAATTTCGTATGATTAATCAATCAGTCATTCAACGACTTTATTGAATGCAAAATTTGTTGAGACTCTTGTAAATTACGAACTACGATGAAATTTTTGAAAAATAAATAATAAAATTCAATTTAATTTTTTTTTTGGCACGAGAATCGACTGTACCTGAGGTGTGGTGCAAGCTGCCTGACTACCACCACTGTGAAGAAACTTATCTGATACCTCGTACTCACCCTTTTCCGGATTCCTCCCTATAATGTATGTATAGAGTGTGAAACTGTCTTTGTATAGATCAATCGACTGATATATTTGTTATCTTCTCCCTACACTTCATCACACACATAGCAAATATGGCCGATAAATCAGCTGTTGTCGTTCGTACCAGAAAGGTTATGTCAAACCGTCTTTTGAGCAGAAAACAATTCGTATGTATAAGCGATACAGAGAAGAAGAAGATTAAAGATTAGTGTTAACACAAAAACAACATATTATTATGTATAGGTTGTTGATGTTGTTCACCCAGGTAAAGCCAACGTCTCAAAGAACGACTTGATCACTGCTGTTGCTAAGATCCACAAGGTCGCTGATGCCAAGACCATCTACGTCTTTGGTATGAAGACTGACTTCGGTGGTGGTAAATCCACTGGTTTTGGTTTGATCTACGATAACTTGGAACTCGCCAAGAAGTACGAACCAAAGTACCGTCTTGCCAGAGTAAGTTTCAATACAGAACAAAAGATTTTAGTTATTGTTTCCATACTAATCATTATCTCCTTACTACCTACTATTAATAAACTATAGGTTGGACTTTACACCAGACCACAAACCTCCAGAAAGCAAAGAAAGGAGAAGAAGAACAGATTAAAGAAGGGAAAGACCTCCAAGAAATAAACAACTTAATTCTGTTCATCGTTCATATTAATGGCAATATTGATTCAATATCGATTAGCGTCATCATTTGGATAGCTGTGGATTCCTTTACAATAAAAACACATTCATTAGTTTAAAAAAATGTTTGTGTTTATTATATTTTTAAACCAAAATCTATGACCCTTGATTTAGATTTCAAGCGTAATGAGAAAATTATCAATTGAGAAAAGTATACTCTAATCGTGTTTTTGTTTTGTTACCCAATTTTATAATCTTTTGACTCAACAAAGTTAATATCTTTAGTTTGATGATCTTTAGTCTTTGTTATAAAATTAACATCATGTTAAATTCAACATTCGTTGTTTATTGAATTGTTAATTTAACTCAAGACAAAGTATTATTTAAATGACATGACATACTTTTGTTATAGCAATTAATTGTATGAGTTTGATCACTTTAAAGTTCAAGAAAGAGACATTTCATCTGAAAATACTTAACTTGACAGTTTTGATTGTAGTGATAATGGTGGAGTTTCCAAATCCATTGAGTTTGACCTGGTTAAACATTAAATCTCCTTCGGATTGATATACATTTTGAGCAGATATCAACTTTCGGACTATTAGGGGTTATAAAAGTGGTATTTTACAGTATTGCTTTTAAAAACCTTGAATAACCAAGACTTTAAAAATATCACCTTTTTTAAAAATAATTGAATCGAAAAACAATTTAACACCACAAATTTTGACCAGGGTCTAAAAAAAAAGTGGTCTAATATGATTGTTAATTTAATTTTCTATTAATATATATTTTTTTATAAATACAGCTACATGTGTGTTATTAAAATCAATCTGCAATAAAACTAAACTAAATAGATCAAATCAATCAAAATAAATATTAAATACATATTTTATTTTGAATATCTTATTTAATAATAAACAATTTGATACATTAAAAAGTTATTGTATTATCATATTTCTTTTTTTGTATTAGTTCTCTTTTTTTATGTTTTATAGTTAATATTAATATTTATTTCTTGTATAAGCACAAATACATATTTTTTTTAAAAAAAAAAAAAGGAGAGCTTTATCACACGAGATATTAAAGCAGATCTCTTTTAAACGAAAATCACAATCATGGTAGAAAAAAATAAAATATCTGTTTTCAAACAGTTTATTTCAGTACTATGGTTAAAGGCATCACTATCTGTAAGTTTGTTTGATCGGAGATGATTTACTAGCTCCTATGACGGAATGTCATCTTAATATTAATTCTGACTCGCATCATTTTAATTTTTGTTTTTAGAAAAGAGATAAGAAATTCTTATTTATTGGTTTAGTCTTACCTGTATGTATTTATTACAAAGATAGTTAGTTAGTTTATATTATAAACATTCGATATATATATATATATATTAACATATTAAAATCTTATTTTTATTCTAGGCAATTTCAATTGCATTATCTATTATATTTAATTATCTTATTAATATAAATCCATCATTAACAACCAATGTCTTTTCACCTTTTACGTATGATATCGATCGATATATATATATTTAATGATACTTTATAAACTATTCTAACATGAAATATTAATATAATTATATAGTAATTTGAGTTTAACACTCATACCAAGTGGTAATGGTACAGAGAGTTCTATAGTAAAGACAATGAAAGAACAATTTGATGTTGAATTTCAAGAGTTTGATAGTCAACAAGAGATGTATAGTCTCATATTGAATGATTCATTGATGTATCAAATCGGTGGATATTCATTCAATGAAACTGTACAATCGGATGGCAATATTTCATTGACACAAAACATCTATTTCAACAGTTCATACTTTATTCCATCATTGACTCAGAATTTCTATATTTCAGTTTGTATGTATCTATACTATAGTTATCGAATATGCTTATATTAATATTTGTTTTATTGGTTGTTATTGTTATTGTTGTTGTTGTTTAGATAAATTATTGACAGGATTAGATCTTAAGATCTATGAAACACAAAATTCATTGGATACTGGTAACGTTGAAAAGTTGTTTCCTATGATTGGACCAATCATACTTCAATACGGTTATGTATTCTTGATTCCTTATTTCGCAATCTTGATTGTAATCGATCGTGAAAAGGGAATTAAGAATCATCTCTATCTCAATTCACTGCAACGTAAAGCGTATTGGGGTGGTTATTTGTTGGCTGACTTTTGTATGTTCTTGGTACCATGTATTCTCGGTTGGGCTGCACTCGCCATTGCACACATACCAGGATTCTACAACAATGCAGGATCGTTCTTCCTATTCTTTTGTTTCGGTTTAAGTTCTATTCCATTCGGTTACATCTTACAGTTTCTCTTTGCCAAAGAGGAGACTGCCAACAGTAAGTAGTTAATATATTATTAAACAATCCTAATAACAGCATACTGATAACAACATTTATTTCGATTAATTACAAATTTATAAATATAGAATGGTTATATCCTATATCATCGTTGTTTGCTATTTTACCATCTGTTATTCTCACGTTTGCTATTCAGGGTGAGACACCACTTGCCGTTCAATTGATTCTCTCTTTCTTGCCATCTTATTCACTCTACAATGGTCTTTCACAAATCGTTAGAAACCAAGGAAAGATTGGTTTAACTATCTTAATTCAATGTTTATCCGGTATACTTTACTTGTTTATTATCTAGTATGTATTGCTTGTTATATTAATTTAATGGTCATTTGTTTGTTTTATTAACATTTGTTTTTTTTTTTTAATTATTAATAAAAACAAAACAGTTTAATTGAAAAGATTGGTAGTAGACCAAGACATGCAGAGATCAAAGATATTGAGATGAGATCTGAGAAATCGGGTGATGACGATGTCATTGCAGAGAGAGATCTCATCGCTTCAAATAGACACAACAGATTGATCACTGTTGACGGTGTCTTCAAGCAATTCACTGAAGATATGCCAGATGACAAATCAGGTGTCAAAAAGAGAAAGATCAAATACGCAGTAGATGGTGTTTGGTTTGGTGTTGACAATGGTGAATGTTTTGGTTTATTAGGTCATAATGGGTAATGTTAAACTAATTATTATTAATGTTTAAAAAGAGTTTAAAAACTAACTATAAATAATAATATATAGTGCTGGTAAAACAACATTGCTAAATATCATGACTGGTATTCTTAATCCTGATTCAGGTGATGGAACTATCAATGGATATAGTATTCTCCATGATAAGGAGAATGCTTTCGAGTCGGTTGGATCGTGCCCACAATTCGATATTCTATTCGATAACCTAACTGTTGAGGAACACCTCAAGTTCTACTGTTGGATCAAGTGTCTCCCATCGGGCCAAGTGAAACCACAGATCGAATACTTCATCGACAAGTTTGAAATCGAACAACATCGTGAGAAGAAATCGAAAGAGTTGTCTGGTGGTACCAAGCGAAAGTTGAGTGTTGCCTGCAGTTTGATCGGTGCTCCCAGAGTGGTGTTCCTCGACGAGGCATCCAGTGGATTGGATCCAGTCTCCAAGCGAACTCTCTGGGCACTGATCAACGAGCTCAAAGTAGGAAAAGCTATCATCTTGACAACTCACTCCATGGATGAAGCCGACTTCCTCTGCGATCGTATTGCCATCATGAGTAACGGTAAGCTCAAGTGTCTCGGTACACCAATGCATCTCAAACACAAATATGGTTCTGGATACTCTTTGGATATTCAACCAATCGATGTATCAAACTCACATGGAATTCATCAGTAAGTAATTAGTTATTAATAATAATATTAATAGCAAGTATCGAAACAAATAATCTAATTGAATATTCATTCATTCACTATTATTATTCCAGATTTGTTAGAACTATATTCCCAGATGCTGTTCATGTTGAAAAGTTGGGTGGAATTATCACATATGATGTTCCAATCCACAAGGTATCGTTGTCCAAGTTGTTCCGAGAGTTTGAGCAAAACAAACACAAGTTGGGTATCCTAGATTTCTCGGTATCACAGACATCACTCGAAAAAGTATTCCTCAAGTTTGCATTAGAGCAATCTGCATCCGACGACAATGACAACACAATTGTCGTTAACAAAAATAGACTCGGTTGTTTTTAAAAATACTATACTCCCATTATAATGATAATCATTAATATATAATTATTAATTATCTATTCAAATAATAGTATCTAAAAAAAAAACATTTCCCCTTTATCTCTATTAATAATAATAATATTATATTTACAACCAATAAAACATATTTTATTCAAAAAACATTCAAAAATTCTATGATACATCTATCTTGATGATTCACCTGACTTTTAAGTAAGTTAGTTGTAACCTATTCGAAATAATATTTTTAATTGAGATTTTTTTTAAAAGTTTTTTTTTTTTTTTTTGCATCTTAATTAATTAGTTAGTTTTTTTTTTTCTTATTACTTTATATTTATATACTATTACTATATTGTATTATAATGGATATTGTATATAATATCTTAATTGGATATATTATATTTGCAGTGATTGTAATATACTCTTTATCGTTTGGTAACTCAAACTTTCATAGAGATGGTATAGTTGGAAAGATCAATCGATTCTTAACTACAGGTCTTCCAAACTTTTGTTCGTATGTACTATACATATCTTAATAAGATTCAGATTAAATCTATATAGCCTATGCAATTACCTAATCGTTTTCATCATTATAGATCTATATTATCATTTATATGTCCGAGATTTTTAAAGAGATACTCTGAAAGATTTATAGATTACTTTCTTTATAAACCAAATCGAATATTACAGGTATATTTATGTAATTTAATTTAGTTATAGAAATAGATATAGATAAAGATGTGATAGTAGTAGTAGTTTCATTTAACTTATCAAATTAATAACGATTATAATAGATTGCATATTTGATATTGGTAGTTGGTGGTTCATATTTGTTTATGAAAGATACATATCCTTATCTAAATGGATACATTGCACCTACCTATCATAAAATTGGTTCTGTAATTGCAATTGTTATAACACTAACCAGTTTCGTTGTATCGTCTGTTTCTGATCCTGGTTACATCACCCATGAGAATCATAGTGGTTTTCAATCAAAGTTTAAATACGATAGAATATTATATGTAAAGAAATCATGTGAAACATGTGAATTTGTAAAGTTTGTATTATCTTCTCTTTATTCATTGATTTTGACAATTGCGCTAACAACTATTTTTTATTTTTTTTTTCTTTTACTCGATAGACCATCAAGATCTAAACATTGTAGAGTTTGTGATAAATGTGTAGCTAGATTCGATCATCATTGTCCATGGAGTATGTATTACAAGTCAACAACATAATAATAATAATCAACAATAACTAACTAACCTTTATCCAACACTTATATGACAGTCAACAATTGTGTTGGTGAGAAAAACCTTAGATACTTTTTGATTTTCGTTGGAAATACATCGGCATTGTGCTTCTATGGTTTCTATTTATGTACATGTGCACTCTTTACCATCATCGATGATAGAAATCTACTTAAGCTTGGATACAATCAAAATGGAAAATGGACTCCATTACCAACCTCTTTAATTATTCGTGTAACTATCATTATCATTATTACTACCTATTACTAGAAACCGATTACTTATTCAAAACATTAAATAGTATTTATTTGCAGAATCTAAAACAGTATTTCCATTGGGTATCTTTTGTTTGGTGATATCATTGTTTTTATGTTACTTTTGGTGTTATCATTTGTTCTTGGTTGCAACCAACAGAACTACCAATGAGACATTCAAGTGGGACGACATTAAAGATCAGATCAGACTGAATAGAATCAATGAGAAGAAGCGATTGGCAAAGAAAGCCAGCAAGAAGAATGCAAAGAAAGTTGGAGGAGAGAATAGTAGCAACAACGAAGAAAACAACAATGTAAATTTGGACGACCACCACTTTGATGACGATGATGAACTCTTTGAGAATGATTTCATTTCAAACGATACCGACAAACAAAAGGAACTCGAAAAGGAACAGCAACGACTTAGCAGTAGCAAAGCAAACAACAAACGAAAATCGAAAAAGAAGAATCACAGTCATCACGACGACAACGACGAGCGTGTTACCATACCACTGCCACTCACCATCAAGGAATTGAAGAATCCATTCGATCAATCACTGATGTCCAATTTCAAAGAAGTTTTCTTCCCTTAAATGCTCTGTGTGTGTGACACAAATCCTAATGCAACAATAAAAAAAAAACAAATTGCAAACTATTTTTTTTTGTTTTGTGCCAAAATTTAAAAAAAGTTCTACTTTTTTTTTTTTTCAAATTTGAATTTGAATTTTTTTTTTTTCAAATTTTGGTGGGGTTTGTTTTTTGAACATCAGAATCTAACGGACAATTTTTCACATTTTGATGAGAATTTGAAACGCGCGAAGATTTTAAAAATTAATCAAATTTTATAAAGTTTTACAAATTTTTGAAACAAATAATAATAATCTAAATTAAATAAATTTATTAACTCTTAAATTACAAATAGAGTATAAAACAGAAAATAATCAACACTTTTTAAACAATCAGATAAAAAACAAATAATATCTTTTTGGATTTGGCTCTCTTTTTGACTGTTTGCGCAGACTATTTTTTTATTTTTTTTTTGAATTTTTAAAAAAAGTTATTTTTTATGTTTTTAGTTTTTGAATTGGTGTTGTTCATTTGTTTGTTTGTTTCCAATTTCATAACAGTTAAATAAATCAGTCAATCAATACACCGGTACACCATCACAATTTAATAACAATAGAATATTCAAATCATTAATAAACTTTTAATATAATAGATTAATCATCATCATCATCATAATTACTTACATACTTATATACTAATATATTTATAATATAATCTTAAACTATATATATATCTAATATATTATTATCAAAATCAAGTATTTATATAGTTATTTAGTTAAATTATAATTTTATGATCATATCAAATTAAAAAAAAAAAAAAAAAAACTTTTAATCAACTACCCTCTCTTTTACTCTTTGTCATTATTTCATTATTTCATAATCGATTAATGTTTGCTGCCTAGAATCTATATCTATATTAGTGTTTTATTTTCTATTTATTTGCTATTATCAAACTATTTATATTTAGATTAATGTTTATTGTTTTGTAACGATGGTCTTTCCTACAACCTCACTCTCTGCTGCACCCACTACCTCTTATCAATCATCTACTACTACCAATAGCACCACCACACCTCTCTATCAATCAACACAACATCAATTACATCAACAATATAGTTACTATAACAATCATAATCATAACCATTTAGATAATCAAGAGAACTATCCACCAGCTAATAGTAATATTAATAACGGTCTTGCTGCAAGTTCATCATCTGTCAAGATGCAATCTACTTCATCTTTGCAACACCAATCATCATTGATCACTAAATCAATGGTGATCAGACCGTCGGAACAGCAACAACAACAACAACACCACCACCAATCATCTTCCTCATCTTCATCTTCCTCTGCTGCACAACAGCAAGAACAACCAATCATTGTCAAAGAGGTAATTAACAGTGGCGGTCAAACTCATATTAAGGAGTATAAGCAAGGTGAATTCTTGGGTAAAGTAAGTATCATTGATCTACACAAATCATCATTATCACATATTCTTTAGTAAAAGCACATCATATTCATCAACACAATCACTAATCATCATTGTTTATCGAATGTATAGGGTGGTTTCGCTAAATGCTACTTGATGACCGATTTAGAAACAAATAAAATTTATGCCGCCAAAATCGTACCAAAATCAACACTCCAAAAACCAAGAGCCAGATCAAAGGTATTTATAAATATTTAACTATTAGTAATACTATTATAGTATAATGATCATCTGATATTAACAAATTTTCAAACTATTTTTTGTTTTGATTAACAGTTAAAAACAGAGATTAGAATTCATAGTTCTTTGAATCATGAAAATATCGTAAAGTTTGAACATTGTTTTGAGAATGAAGAGAATGTCTATATTTTGTTGGGTCTATGTAATCAAAAGGTATAGTTCAAAAAAAAAAACAATATATATATTATAATCAGATAATTTATAGATTACTTACTATAAATATTTTATTTTCTTTTCTTTATTTTTTTTTTTGTTATCTTTCCTTTTTTTTTTTATCTCTTAAGACTGTAATGGATTTACACAAGAGAAGAAAGTTCTTGTTGGAAGCAGAGGTTAAGTACTATGTTTATCAAGTAATCCAAGCGGTTCTCTATCTACACCAAAACAAGATCATTCATCGTGATTTAAAGTTGGGTAATCTTTTCATTCATAACATGAAGATCAAGTTGGGTGATTTTGGTTTGTCCACAAGAGTTGAACGTGAAGGTGAAAGAAAAAAGTATTATTGATCAAAATTGACTTTATATATATATATTTAAATTAACATACTAATTACAAATTATTATTTTTCTATTCTTTTTTTTTATCTTTTTTTTATTTAGAACTATTTGTGGTACACCAAATTATATTGCACCAGAGGTACTCGATAACTCCAATGGTCACAGTTATGAGGTTGATGTTTGGTCGATCGGTATCATTCTCTACACTCTTCTAATTGGAAAGCCTCCTTTTGAAACACCAGACGTAAGAAATACCTATCAAAGAATCAGACAGAACCAATATACTTTTCCAGAGGAGCCTACCATCTCCGATTATGCCAAGAAATTAATTATATCAATTTTAAATCCAATTCCAGGTAACTATTAACTTTTTTTTTTTTTTTTAATATTGTTTGTTCGATTATTAATATAATATTTTTATTTATAAAGAAAAAAGACCAAACTTGCATCAAATTCTCGAGAATGAATTCTTTACTCTTTCCACCATTCCTAAATATCTGCCACAGACTGCCTTGACAATGATTCCAATGATTAGAATGCAACCATTGTCCGAGAATACTAACATCGTCAACCAACAACAACAATCACTAACCACATCGCCACACAAATCAAAAACATTCACAACCACTTCAACCACCTCCACTATTGCAGCATACTCCTCGTCAGCCAACAACATAGTCACACTTTCGCCAAACTCACAACAAAAGCTTTCAGATGTAGACAAAGACGATTTCCATTACAGAAAATTAAGAAGACTCGAAAAGATGAAAGAAAATGGTAATTATCAAAATTCTTCCAATGACTCGTCAATTGATTAGTTTCATTAATTGAATGATTTATTTCTCTATCTCTTTCTTTTTTTTTTTTTTTTTTTTTTTGATTCTCTATTTAGATTTAAAAACTAAACTATTAAAACAAAAACTAATAACATTACCAGAGTGCCAAGATTATCAAATGGATGGAGCCAACAACAATGAACAACAACACCAACAACAGAGCCAACAACAACAACATCAACAACAAATATGTAATAATGTAAAGGATTTGGAAGTTGGAATTGCCAATAACCATATTTCTGAACCTTCGACAAAGGGTAAGCATTTGCATACAAACTAAACCTTAAATTATAATAACACTAACTTTTTTTTTTTTTTTTTAAAGCAATGAACGGACTACCATCAAATCTAGTATTCATCGAACAATTTGCTGACTTTTCAAACAAGTATGGTCTTGGTTATGCTTTATCCAATGGATCAATTGGTGCCTACTTTAATGATTCAACCAAAGTTATCAGTTTCCTTGGAACTGGGTAGGTTATAGTAATTAACTAAACATTACACATATCTATTGTTATTAACATGACTCTTTAACTATATAGTATTGCACATTATATGGAACACGCAAAAGGAACTGAAGGAGACGGCAGAAGAATTTTAAATATAGATGAGAGTCACCCACATGACACTCAAAAGAAGGTTACTTTGATCAAATACTTTGCAAATCATCTTAACCAACCTGTAAAAATCAAACAACTAATCAACAACAACAACAATAATAACAACTATGCTCCACAGCAAAATGATTTAAATAATCCAGTCTATGTTAAGAAATGGATTAAGACAAGTAAAGGTATTGCGTTCCGCCTTAGCGATAAGACAATTCAAGTTAATTTCTTTGACAAATCAATAATAATATTCACAAAGCATCATATGGTTACATACATTGCTAGTGACGAAACAACAGTAAAGACCGATCGTTTATCAAACTTTTTGGAATCGATGGACTCAAAGATCGTTGGTAAAGTCAAATACACTAAGGATATAATAACCAACCTTTATCATAAGAAACCAACTGAAATGTAACCTTTATTATTTAATAATATTAAAAATCAATCTAAAAATACAATTAAAACAATATAAATAAATTATAATAATTAAGATTGTCATTCAACTTTATTTATAAACATGTGTTACTATTTAATGTAATCAAATAAAACTAGATTATTTTTAAAAAAACCATATTTAGTAAGGAAAAAAAAAGTCTTCAATAAACATAAGGGAAATAGTGGACTTTAATTTTGTTGTTTATTACCCCTCTAGATTATTTATATTTGTAATTCATGATAGTTTTAATTTGAAAAGATTTATCTGTTAGAACATTGTCAAGGTTAGTTTTCTAATATTGTTAGTTTATTTATTAACTTTTCAACTATCTTGAAATATTGAGTGAGAAGTTGTAAAAGTTCCAATCAAAACTTCATTAGAGATCTTACTGATTGCCTTCCAACTTCAAGTTAAACCAACTATGCATGTTCTTCACTTTGATAGAAGTTATATTATTATTTATAATGAAATAAAAAAAAAAAACAAAATAATAATTTTAAATACAAAATAAAACCAACTGGATTAAATCAACAGCTGATTTTTTATCATTAAATATTTTATTATAATTTACAACAAGATTATTATTAAATTGTTTAGAAGCACTTTCTGTGGACGATGGATGGACCAGATTCGTCGTATTCTTCCTTGGAGATCCACATTTGTTGGAAAGTGGAGAGGGAGGCCAAGATGGAACCACCAATCCAGACAGAGTATTTACGTTCTGGTGGGGCGATGATCTTGATCTTCATGGTGGATGGGGCCAAAGCGGTCAATTCCTTTTGCATACGGTCAGCAATACCTGGGAACATAGTGGTACCACCAGAGAGGACGACGTTACCGTACAAGTCCTTACGGATATCAACATCACACTTCATGATGGAGTTGTAGGTGGTTTCGTGGATACCAGCAGATTCCATACCCAAGAAGGATGGTTGGAAGAGGGCCTCTGGGCAACGGAAACGTTCGTTACCGATGGTAATGACTTGACCGTCTGGCAATTCGTATGATTTCTCGAGGGCTGAGGATGAGGCAGCAGTTTGCATTTCGTTTTCGAAGTCAAGGGCAACGTAGGCGAGCTTTTCCTTGATGTCACGGACGATTTCACGTTCGGCGGTGGTGGTGAATGAATAACCACGTTCAGTCAAGATCTTCATCATGTAGTCAGTGAGATCACGACCAGCAAGATCGAGACGGAGGATAGCGTGTGGGAGGGCATAACCTTCGTAGATTGGAACAGTGTGAGAGACACCATCACCAGAGTCCATAACGATACCGGTGGTACGACCAGAGGCATAGAGGGAAAGGACGGCTTGGATAGCAACGTACATGGCTGGGGTGTTGAAGGTCTCGAACATAATTTGAGTCATCTTCTCACGATTGGCCTTTGGGTTGAGTGGGGCCTCAGTCAAGAGAACTGGGTGTTCCTCTGGGGCAACACGGAGTTCGTTGTAGAAAGTGTGATGCCAGATCTTCTCCATATCATCCCAGTTGGTGACGATACCGTGCTCAATTGGGTATTTGAGGGTCAAGATACCTCTCTTTGATTGAGCTTCATCTCCGACGTAGGAGTCCTTTTGACCCATACCGACCATGACACCAGTGTGTCTTGGACGACCGACAATCGATGGGAATACAGCACGTGGGGCATCATCTCCAGCGAAACCAGCCTTACACATACCAGAACCCTATTAAATATAATGGAAAGAATAACATTAATATTTGAGTTATATCGAAATGCTTGAGTAAATATATATATGAGACATACGTTATCAATTACCAAAGCAGTTACGTCTTCACCTTCCATTTTATTTATTTATTAGTTTATTAGTTAATTTGTTATTCAACAATATGATGAATGATTGCTAGCAGTTCACTATTTATGCTTTTTTAAAATTAATCAACCCACATAAAAAATGAAAAATCTTTATTTTTTTCATATAAAAAAAGATGAATTTTCAATACTGGGTTTGTTTTTAGGTTTTTTTGGAATGAATCAATGGGATTTTTGGGGAGACATGACTTTTAAAATTTTTGGGTAAAAATCATTGAAAATAATTTTGATTGTAAAAAAAGTTTATTTGAAAAAAACACAAAATCGGTTTTTGATGAATAAATAAAATTATGTTAAAAATTTATTAGATCTTTAATTCCATGGCTCTTTATTTGATAACTCTAAATTCATTTCTGTCAAACTAAATTTGTTTCTGTAGGTACTATAAGGGCTTGTTGATTCTTGATTTGTGTCATTGGAAGATGGACTAGCTCCTGGTGGCGTCAGATGGTTGAGTGATGTTTTTAGTTTATTTATATTGTTTTCATTGTTTTGCTCTGTGGTCAGACCTTTTAACATGTTACTCCAGACCAGAGGATCATCACCGGCTCTTGGATAGGTAAAGCCAAGAATGTTTCTATTTGCTTTACCTTTATAGGTTGAAACGGTACCACCAGAATTTCTGTTTGTGTAAACTACTGCTCTTTCTCTATCTTTTTCAAAATATGTTGTATCAAAATCATCTTCAAGCTAGAAATATTAAAAAACAAATAAATAGATACGAGTTAGTAAAGAATTGATTTGAAAAATAGTTATATCAACTTACGAGAGGCACAAATGGAGGTTCATTTTCATGAAGCATTCCCCATGATACACCACTAAAGAATGGATGGCTCTTGATATTCTCTACACCTCTTTCACCGGTGCCCAATCTTGTGTTGCCATCAGTTATTAAACCAGTGATAAGACTCCACAAGTCGTCAGAGATGTTTGGAGGACGTTGAAGATTCGACTTCCATTTCAGTACGGTTTCCATAACTTCCTCTGGTGAATCTCCGTCGAATGGAGGTACACCACATATGAATTCGTAAAACATACATCCCAGTGACCACCAATCTACTTCGTCACCATACCCAGTGGTCGCTTGGAGGACCTCCGGTGCCATGTAGAATGGACTACCGACAACGCTGTATGCCAATCTTGCTTGCAGACTGATATCTTTGAATGAACCGAATCCCGAAAAGTCTGTCACCGATGTGCTGAGACTATTACTTGAGAACTTCATTGGTGTGTGCTCGAGGACCGCTGGATTTGGACCTGGAGTGCCTTTGGCAGACTTTACATAACGGGTAAACATCTTGGAGAGACCGAAATCGGCCAGCTTGATATGACCAGTCTTGTCGATAAGGAAATTCTCTGGTTTGAGATCACGGTGACAGTAACCAAGAGTATGACAAGAGTCGACTGCTTCCACCATCTCTGCCATGTAGAACTTGGCATTCTCTTCATCGAGACATCCGATTGCACTGAGGAGCGATCTTAGGTCACCACCGGCAACATACTCCATTGCAAGATACAGATACTGATCGTCTTGGAAAGAGTAGACCAACGATACGATATATCGGTGATTCTTGCCCTGTGCGAGAATATCTCTTTCATTCTTGATGTGTGATATTTTGTTCTTGGACCAAATCAAATCTTTGGACATACGCTTGAGTGCGACGACTTCGCCAGTGTCTTGCTTTTTGGCGAGATAAACCTGACCGAATCCACCTTCACCAATCTTTTCAATCAAAGTGAAATCATTGATGGTTACGTGTCTCGATGAGAGTGAAATGGGTGTGATTGGTGTTGCAGGTGTAATCTGTATGCTGCTACTGCCGTTCAAACGAAGTGATGCCAAATTCTGTGTTATAGGAGTCGACATCACATTGGCGTCAGAGGTCAACAACGATTCTGAAATTGGATCTAATCTGTTTGATCCATTTGAAATGATTGGTATGGGTGGCGTGGATGGAGGTGGTATATTTTTACAGGATGATGATGGTGATGAAGTTGGTGTGATTGAAGGTGATCTTGAACGAGGTGAGTAGAGTACTCCTCGAGAATTTGACCGACTTCTTGATGGTGAAAAATTGCTATTACTATTGTTTTGATTGTTGTTATTATTGTTGTTATTTGATGATTCTACTAATTGTTCTACTCCTGGTAACAGAGAAGAAGGTGAAAGTGGTACTAATGAATTCTCATTGCGTGCTTTGAAATCGTTGTTGTAACTATTGCTACTGTTGATACTACTGCAGCTACTGAAAGAATCATTTTGATTCTGTCCACGAAGAAAAGATGATGGTGAAAGTGGAGGTGACGAACGTGCCTTTTCATTGCGTATCATTCGCCTCTGTGTCATCTTTGGTGATGACTCCATCTGATGGTCTTCTGATAGATTAGGGGTGGACGGAGAGGAAGAATCGAATGACGAGTCTTGACTATTTAAAAATGAAGAGTGTGAGGTTGATCTGGTGAATCCAATGAGTCTGGATTTGTTGTTGGAATTCAATTGAAAAGAAGTTGAGTGTTGAAGTGGATGGTGCTGTTGGTTGTGATGGTTGATAGCTTGTTGTAACGGCGATGTATTGGTGCTGTGTGAGTGTTGGTGAAAGAAAAGTGGAGTTGAGGGTACGGGTGGCGATGATTTTGTTGGCGAGGTTCTCAGTGATTTCTGAGTGGTCTGAAGAAACTTTGGTGAGTTGTACAGCTCTTGCTCAGTTTCAGAGAGACACATCATATCTGTTGCCATTGTCTGATTGTCTTTCTGATTCAGATGATGATAGTGTAGGAAGTGATGGTTGGGATCATCAGCATCGCCAGTTGTGTCCATAGTGGGTGGACTGCCACATCCGGTGAAGTCTTGTACCTCCAGTACACTCTCTAGAGTCTGTGTCATGGAGAGTGGTGATCTGGGTACTCCATTGCTGTTCTGACCATTGATAGAGTCAGAAGACCCTTTTAGAGACAACATTGATTGATCTCAAATGTTGATTATTAATTAATTCTTTTTGTTTTTTTTTGTTTTTTGATGATTTGCTGTTTACTTGATTGATTATTAATTATTTAGATTGCCAAAAAAGATTACTTTATAGAAATATGACTGTATGAAATTTGCTAAAGATTAAATATTCTATAAATAGTTTGATAAGATAAGATAAGATACAAATGATTGATATTAATTAGTTAGTTTGATTGTTTCTAATAAATAAATAAATAAATAATAAATATGGTGATAATATACAGGTATAATTTTGATTTAAAATGTGAATATGATTAAATAAATATTTGAATTTACAATAAATATTTTTATTTTTTTTAAAAAGTAAAAAGGTAATTTAATATTAAATATTTAATGTTATTTATGATTTGATGTTGTGAGTGGTATTGGTGATGATGTGTATAAAATGATGATTCAATTGTTAAATGTATTGAAGTTGAAAGCAATATCGGTTGATCGATTAACACAATTAAATTTTTTTAAGAAAATAAAAATAAAAATAAAATAAAAATAAAAAAAAGCAAGAGGTGCCAAAGACAAACGACATACAAAGATATTAAAAAAAAATTTTTAAAAGTGTTGTGTGTGGGTGTTTTGTTTGTTTGTTGTTTGTTTGTCGGTGTGGTAAGATTATTTAGTTTTGAGATTATATTAGAGGTGTTTAGGTGAATGATAATGAGAAAGGTAAGACAAAGATGAATGATGTGTTATTGTTGTTTCTATTTTTATATATTTATAACAAATAAACCTGGTTTGACAAAGTCTGTTATTGTAGAACACCCACACCTTTTCAAAAACAAACAACAAAGAAGAAAATAACGAGAATAAAGAATAGATAGGTAAATAATTTGTTCGATATTGTATCATTCACAGAGGATGTCGGGTGATTCTTGCCTTCTTTAGACATGAGAGAATGAATGAGTGAACTGTATAGATAAGTGTTAGGCAGTTGGTCATTGTTTGTTGATGATGATGTTATTATTTGGTAAATACTCGATTCTAAATCCTGTTACTAAGTCAATATGTTTCAAATGATACAAAAATGATCTATTTTTAAATGCTAAAAAAGTGTTATATGTAAAAAATATGTATATGGTATGAAACAACAAAAAAAAAAAAACAATGATATTATCTATAAATGATGTAATTGAACAACTATGTACATACCTGTCCAATACTTTAGAGATGATCGCAATATTTTAATTCCAAGTATTATGTTCTATTTATAGAGTTCAAACTAAATAGACTTTGTTTGTTTTTTTTTTTTGTAATCTTTCAAAGATAGTAATGTTATATATTGTGTGTTGTCTGAAATTATGTCATAATAAAGATAGACTACTTTTGTAAAATGTAATGTTACAATATTGTTATAATAATTGAAAGTCCTATGGTAATAAGAAATATGAAATATGAAAATGAAAGCAAAAAAATTTTTAATTTAATTAATTTGAACAAAAAAAAAAAAATTGTCCAATTTCAATTGGTGTCAGTTACATTAGTTAAAGGTGTTTTTGCGAAAGAAAAAAAAAAAAATTCAAATTCACGAGGGAAAAATGATATACATACTTTTTTTTTTTAAAAATTAAATTAATAAAATACTAAATTTATATAAATGAACAAATAAATTATAATAGAATTATCTTGTTTAATTAAATTTTTAATTAATATATTATATTTGAGGAAGTTAGAGAAAAAAGAAAATGAGAAGTAGAGGTGTTAGTTTTCGTAGAGACCAACTGCCTATCGGGTAAAAAATAATATGGTTTTTTTTTGGTTTTTAAGTTTTTTTACCAAATTTTAATCAGTCAATGGGATACCAGAACTTTTTTTTCTTTGAACATTTGTTTTAAAAAAACAACAACTGATACTTATTTTTTTTTTTTGTTTGAATCAATAGGGTAAAAAAAAAATTAACCTTTTTAAGAAAAACAAGAAAAAAAATAAAGCTGATTAAATTTATCATAATGTGATAAACATTTAATTTGATTGATTTTTTTTTTTGGAAATAAGATTTATTTGATTTTTAATAAATAGGATAAAAATAATATATTATATTCAATTCGAGGAGATTAATTAATTAATTCTCTTGTGTTCTGGTTTGTGTCTGAATTCGTAATCAACATGTACAAATGCTCTCTCAACCTCTGGAAGAGACTCGAGCTTGATTTGGAGAGATTCTCCGATGTCGTGAGTTCTGATCAGTGGCATGTTCTCTGGCAAAACAATGTCGACTTCGACAAAGAGGTTGTTACCGACGTGGAATGCACGACATGTGTCGACCTTGAGAATCTCTGGGCTGTGCGAGACGGCGATGTAGGTAAGACGCTGGAGGAACTCTGGTGAAGCAGACTTTCCGACGAGCAACTCGATCTGTTCGTAGGCCTCCGATGTCCAGGAACGCAAAATGATGAGGGCGACAATCAAAGCACCGACTGGGTCGAGCCACCACTTGACGTAGGTACCGAGAATAGCCATACCAATTCCGAATGAATTGACGGTGATATCGTTACGATGGTCGGTAGCGAGAATCATTGCCGACGACGAGTGTGTCAATACACGACAGTAGAGATACATGACGATCTTGCAGACGATGGAGAGTCCAACGAAAGCAATTGGGATGATACCGAGTGAGAGTTCCTTGTCGTTCTGCTTGATGAGCGAGGTCGAACCTTCGATAATCAAATTGATAGAGACGGTCGACATGAGTGCAGCGAAAATAATGATACCGACCGGCTCCATACGAGATTTTCCGGTTGGGTATTCAAAGTAGTTACGCTTCTTACGGGCACGTGCAGTCATGAAGAGAATGAAACCACTGAGCAAATCCATGAATGCATCGATCGAGGTGGAAACGAGCGAGAGTGAACCTGTGATGATTGCCGCTGTGATTTGCAATGTGAACAAAACGATATTTACGAGTAAACTACCGTTGATGGCAACCTTTACCTTGAAGTCATTCTCGTCGTCTTCATCGCTATCGCCACCCTCTTTGAGAGGTGCCAAGAATTGGTCGATCAACTCATTCTGCTTGATATAGAAACCACGTTCACGCTTGTTCTTGAGACCCTTGATCTCGTCTTCGTGCTTCTTTGTCTGAGTGAGAAGGTTACGTAGATCCTCTGTTTGTTTGGCGTGACGACGATACACCAACTCAGAGTCTGCATTGTAGTACTCTGGCGAGGTGGCAGTATCTATTCCTGTGCTGCTCGAGTCTAGTTGGTAAGCATTTTGGTCAATTATCAATCTACTCTCTTCGGATGGTGCAACCGATGACATTTCATTGTCATAGTTTTCCTCATCCAACTTGTTATATTGAAACATTGTATTATTACAATATAATAGTATATTTATAATAAATATTTATTTCAATAGTATATGAGTGTGTGTATGTGAGTTTGTTTTAAAGAAATAAATATAAATAAAAATGACCAACAACCAACTATTATCGTATAAATATTGTTATTACAAATAACATATAACAAATAAATGAAAAAGCTGGAAATATAATAAATTCAAATTTCCAAAAACCATTTATAAATTCTATGTCCTTGTACGTTTTTTGCAAAAAAAAAATAAAAAATAAATCAAAATTAAAATTTTTTAAAAAAAAACACAAGGAATAATTGGACGGATTTGTATCATTTGATTGTGCGATGGTAAATCGCACCAGGTTTTAAGTTCAAAATAATATCTTTTTTAATTTTTGACACATAATTGATATTATTAAATTAATATAAATAATTAAAATTAAACAGATAATTAATTTAATACGATCAAAGAAAAAAAAAAAAAAAAACTTTGCATATTTGTTTTAAAAAGGTTTTATTTAATGTATACAAAATTTTTTTATCGCATAATACACAGTGAAGTTAAAATGACATTCTCTAAAAGCCATTTGTTTTATCTTGAGTTGTTGTAGTTATTGTTGTTAGGTTGTTGCTTTTGATTAATTGTTGTTTGATATTAATCAATTGGTTGATAAGGACAACATCGTTGTTTTTGCCAAGTTAACTTCAATTTGGGGGAAAAAAATAATATTATATATTATTAGAGATAGATAGAAGTAAGAGAAGAAGAGGAGAAGAAGAAGATAATAATAAAAAGAAAATAGTCGGATGATGATAAATCATTGTTGTCGAGTTGGTTGACTCTTAAACTTTCGACATTTAAAAAGTCATTGTACAAATCTACCCTTGTTGTTGTTGTTGTTTGTTGAACCACTTTACACTAGTTGTTGAGATGATGCTGATGCTGATTACTGATGATTCTTTTGAAATCAAATTATTGTTTGCACTCGATTATATTATTATTATATTAACAGTTGTTATTATAGCTATTGTTGTTAGATGTTTTTTTTTTGTTTTTGTTTTTGAATATATATATAAATATATGTGTGTAATTATAATTGACTTTTAAAAGTAATATTGGAGTTCGATAAGAGGTTGAGTGTAGAGTGGTAGTGTGCATTATTGAGAGTAGATAGTTTGATAATTAAGAATATTTAAAAAAACTAAACAAAGTTTACTCGTCCTAATAGAATAGGTGTGTGAGGTGTAGATGGTAGTTGTTGTTGTTTAAGAAAAACTTGGTTGTGCAGTGTTCATGAATTTGTTTTGTTGACCCAGCAAAAGATTGTTGTTGGTGTTCAGTGACATTAGGCTGTTCATGTTTAAATTGGGTGTGGAATGTGACAATGGGTTCAAATTAAAGTTGGTTGGTTGTGTTGATTGCAATGAGAAGATGTTGTTGGCGGATTGCATGTTGAATCCAAGACTGTCGAGTGTATCACAGAAATCCGAGGCGGAACCTGGATTGCGTGGAGAGATGATCGGTGAGGAGATGATTTCCTCTTCGTCTTCACGCTTCATCGAACGACATTGATCCAAGAGTGATTGATGTTGGTCACGGTATTGTTGGTTGGCCAAGTTGATGGCGAGGTTGTGCATCAAGAGTTGCATGGTCTCACGGTCGATCTGTGAGAGCTCGTTGAGTGTGTCGGTGTATGAAGAGTTGTTCGAGTCAAACAATGCAGAGAGGAAGTTGTATATCTTTGGGTAGTTTGGTGTGATGTTGATGTTACCGCTGCTACTGCTCATGCTGTTGGCAGTGCTACCCGCGTTGCGGTTGGCATTCTGCGCGGCAGACATGGCCGATTGGATATATTGTTGTGCTTGGTTGAGTTGTTCGAGTTGTTGACGGTGTGAATCCATACTGTTCAATGGCATGGCTCCACCAGAGGAGTTGTCCATCGATGGCATCAATCCACGGTAGCTCATCCAATTGACAAACGATGCTGAATTCAAGAATGGGTTGTTAGAGAGTGAGTCGGTCAGCATACCCAGCGATGGGTCGTTTCTGGCCTTCTGTGGATATGGTTGAACGGACTTTCTCTTTGGACGTGGTGGTGGAATGTTCTCACCAGTGTTATTCTTTGTGACTTTGATGAAATATTTCTGTGCATGACTACGGATTTGAATTACAGTCTTGGTTCCTACGAAACCTTCAATCTTTTTCCAATCTCTACCGAATCTATAAAAAGAAGAAATCAAAAGAGAGTAGAGAGAGAGGGAGAGAAAAAAGTTTAGTAAAAATGTAATTTGATTTTTTTTTTTTTTTTTTTTTTTTCAGACTTACAATGTGAGTGCCTCTAGGAATTTGGCATGTTCCTCTTCAGTCCAATTTTCTCTTTGTTTGGTAATTGTATATGGTTTACGTGACTTTGGATTCATTGCTTGCTGTTGTAAGAGTTGTGTTGGATTAAGTGGTTGATTTGGTACCATTTGATTAAATGACATTTTTGATATTTTGTTAGGAGGTTTTTTGAAATTGAAATTTGTTTTTCAAAAAAAAAATAATAATAAAAAATTAAAAATTAAAATTTTAAAAATTATGATATTAATTAAAAATTGATGAAGGAAAGGTGGTATTGTGGTTTGATTTGATTAATATTAAATCAAATATGCACTTTGGTTGTTTGTTTGTTGGTTGGCGATGTTAAAAGGAGATTCTTTAAATAAATAATTATTTATGAAATAAAATAGAAATTTGTTTAAACTTAATGATAGAAAAGAAGAAAAAAAAAAAGTTTGATTGTTTTTGGGGTAAAAGGGTACCAGAAAGAGGTTGTTGTGTCGTTAAATCAGATGCCTAATGAAAAGAAAAAAAGAAAAGGGTCAGTAAGGGTTGTTAATTTATCACAAAACAAAAAAACAAAAAAAAAAAGTAAGATGGGTGCGGAAGAATTTTCTTGAAAACCCCTATGCAAACAAACACAAAATGGTAATCATAAATTTAAAAAAGTTATGGGGTACGGTAATCTGGGAACAACAATTTAATAAAAATAAAAAAAATATGTTTGCTAAAAAATGTAGATGTAATGATTATTTGTTATTACTTTTTTTTTTTTTTTTGTATAAACAATAAATAGCTTTAAACATAAAGATGATTTGGTTTGAACATGATTAAATTAATACCTTTTAAGAAAAGTACTGTTTTGTTGCAGTTGTTAAAAGGCAGTGTTTTAGCTTTGCATTAATAATTGTATTTTAATTAATTATTATATATTTAAGGTTGTTGTAATAGATTGCTTTGCTTGAGCAAATAATATTTATTATTTTTTGAAAATATCTTTAATAAAATATGATTGTATGGGTTATGATTTGATTGATTGTTTTGATTGATTGTTGTTTTAAAATAAATTTAATAAAATTATTAAAAATCAAAAGTTAAAAGAGTGTGGGTTAAGATTTGTTAAAAATAGTATTTAAAATCAACAACAGTAACTTCACTTTATCATTTGAAATAGTGATCACCTAATAATGATGTTGTTGATTAATTTAAAGGATTGTGATTTGTTGGGAAGTGTGAATAATAACAAGTCAGGCCTTTTTAACAACTGTTTTAAAAGTCATCTTAAACATATATTGGAATTATAGTGGTGTTATAAGTTGGTGTTGACCCATGAAAATAATCAAAAGTGAAGGAGATCAATTATTAAACACAAAAAAAGTAATTTATAAGTATTTGATGGTGGCGCTTCAAAAAAGAAACAACGGTGGGCAATAAATAAAAATAGTTTAAAATTAATTTATTCATGTGATTTAATTTAAATTAAATGAATGATTGGGTTTGTTTTAAAATTGTTAGATGTGAGGTTTGTTTAATTATTAATCAACAAAAAATAATTAATAAATAAATAAATAAAAAATACTTTTGTAAAAGAAATATTATATATTTTATATAAATAAATATTTAAAAGATATTAACAGATAATATTTGTATTTGAAAAAAAAAGATAATAGTGATAAATAAAGAGATAATAACCTACAATAAATAAGATTTGTAGAGGTGGGAAATTTGGATTGATGATGTAGCAAATGATAGGAGTTTTCTTTTAAAGAAAAGATATTGATGATGTGTCGAAAAGATATTTCGAAAAGTAAAAAAAAAAAAAAGAAAAAAAAACAAAAATAAATTTTTTGGTTTTATTTTTGGGTTGGGGCAGGACCTACATCATGATGGGCTTTGTGCTAAAGGAAGGGCATCTTGTGAAATATATTGTAAAATTACAGCTCTTCAATTTTAAAGTGTTTATATGAAATTTTTTTGTGATTTTGGGTAGAGATGGTGTGAATGTGTGTTGAATTAGATATTTGATGACGTGCAACAAACAAAAAAAACAAACATAGGATGTTAATACATCATTCTAATGGGTGAATTAGAACTAGATATTTGATGACGTGCAACAAAAAAAAAACATAGAATAGGTATTGTTCAATAGGAACACAAAAAGGGGGTCATATGCAGATTTATAGAGACAGACCAGGACCGTGCTACGGCTATTTTGTGCCAATTGTGGAAGTAATATAGATGACAAAACAAAATCTAATTACCAAAAACACAACACAATAAAATCTAAAGTTGTAAAGACATTGTGATAGCATTTCCTATCCCTAATAGGATGGCAATGAGGATATGATATACTACTCACCTGAAATTGTACAGTTTTGATATTATTGTTTAGGATAATATTTAAATTATAGTGTGATACTATTAATGATAATCTTAATAGTAGTGTTGTTTTTCGGTGGTGGAGAGAAAACCGACCGGGTATATGATAATGTTATAGTAGTAGTAAATTTTAGAGTATGATGTGTGAAGAAGATATTGATGATGTATTAGATAAAAGTATCTAAGATAATAAAGTAAATGGTGGAAAAAAAAAATCAGCTGTTTGTGTCTTTCGTGAGGCGATGGTTTATGAATCAAAACAAAATTAAAAAAAAACAAAAAAAAAACAAAATTAAATTTAATTATGTTGAATGAAAATTGATTTTTTTTTTTTTTGGTTGTTTTTGTTATTTTTTTGATTTTTCAGTTGATTGAATTCAACTGGTTTTTTAGCTAGACTATATGGGGGAGGCTCCACACATTTGGAAGAAATTCTTAAGATTTTGGTGTTTTGATGGTTTTTGAAAATGACGAATACACACACCACTTTTCATTTTGATGGATTGTGTGTTTGATTTCAGTTCATTAAAAAAATTTGATGGATCATACTACTCTTTCTTGAGGGTTTGCAGGTGTAAACTTTTGTTTTTTAAAAAACAAAGATATTTATGGCTTTCTAACGGTTTTATTGAGATGTTCCTGTTTTTTATAATACTACCTTACAATATAGAACGAGAACTTGTTATTGTTTTTCTTAACCCATTCAACAGTGGAAAGCCTCCATCTTCAAAAAAATCAATCCAAATTTTTTATAAAAAAAGGTCCATCTTTTGTTCGGATTTGAAAAATCACTCATATTAATTGAACTGCAAAACACACTAAATTCCTCCACTTCTGAACTGTTTTGATCACCCCATTAATCAAAACCTACACTGTAGACCTTATTTTTCTCCAGATGACTTGCATGATGATGTGTACTTTTGATTTTTTTTTTTAGTCACAAATTTTTTTTTGTTTTTTGTATAAAGAATTTTTACAAAAAATATCTTTTTCAATTTTGATCATGTTTTTTTTTTTTTTTTCATTTACACCACTCCCCCCAAACAAAAAATAAAAAATCTATCACATGACAATGATGGTGACCATATGCATGATGACGTAAAAAACAAAACCTTATTTTAAAGGATGATTTGTGCAAACTCCTTATTTAAGATTGGGTATATTTTTTCATACGGACTTGTTCTTTGTGATTCGAAAACAAAAACAAACACATCATCACATCTTAATAAAAACACATGATGATTTTTTTTTCTTTTGTTTATTTCAGCGATTTATTATTTTAAAGAAAAAAAAATTGTTTTAAAAAGCAAAAAAAATTTTATCATAAGTATCTTGAAAATTTCTTGATATTTAATAAAATTTATAGTGATGGAGCAAATCAATGCTCCCATACAATTCATAATTATTAGCAATTGCCCATTAATCAACCATAGTTTAAACAAATTTAGATTTTGATGACGTTTTTTTTTTTTTTTTTCTTTGATGATGTAGGCAAGTGCAAATTTCATCTAGTGTAAACAATAATACATCATCATAGCTTTTAAATTAATTAATATTTGCCAAATAGAGCGCAAATGGAACATAGAATTGGTTCCATCGTACCCAATCTCAACCAAAAAGTGGAGCCTGTGGAGACTTAAAATAATTAGGTGATCAAATTGATCTGAAATTTTTAATGTGAAAATATTTAAAAGTGAGACTCTTACTAAAAAGGAGTGATTGTAATGGAATGTTCCTACAACTTTTCATCATCAATCTTCCCACTTTTATTTTGAAATAGATACTTTCTTTGCAAACATCTTTGCAATAATGAATAAAATTTATAATTGCGACTTGTGTGATGATGTAAGCAGACGAGTCTTTCTTTTAGTTATAAAAGGTGATGTCACCTCAATTCGATAGTTCTAGTTAATAGGCAGATGAAATAGTTAAAAGATTTTTCAAAAGAAAATAAAAATAAAAACTATTTATATTTTATAACTTGTGAATGACATTAAACAAAAAAAAGAAAACAAACTTAATAATATTATATTATTTAAAAATATTATATTTTTTTTTTTTTTTTATTTAAATAAGCAATAATAAATATTATTATTTGTTTAAATAAAATAAAAAAACCTTATAAAATGTATCGGAATTGAATTCATTCATCCGATAACAAATGATAGATATTATTCAAAAAAATATATTATCTTTTGGTTGCTTTATGTCGCTATTATGCGATATCAATAAAATAAATGGGGTTTTTTTCGATTAGTTTTGAATTTTTTTTTTTTTTTAACAATTGATATTTTATTTTATTTTATTTTTTCTTATATCTTTATTCTCTATATATATATTTGTAAAATTAGATAGATATATTATAGTTTATATAGATTTTTAGGAAATGAGTAAATCAGTAGTGGCTACCACTGGTGATGGTGGCAACAACAGCGGTGCGTCAAGTCCACCATTGTCAAACAAAAAGACACCGAAGCGATACTTGCACAACTATGGAAGATACTCTAGTATCTATCAACACCCTTTAGCACTGTGGGCAGAGAAGTGGTGGCGTCGTGCCATTTCAATCACAATGATCGCACTGGTGTTTGTGGTGCTCACTGCATTGTTCCCCGTGTTGGCAGTGGCCGCACTCATCGCCGATATTGTACTCTATAAGAAGCGTAACGGTTTCAACTACGTTCGTGTTTTAGCATTTTTCGAGACCTACCTGGTGATCGAGTTCATTGCGATCATCTCTTGTCTTATCATCTACATTCTCTACATGATTAGCTTGGTGGTTGCCGGTGGCGATCGTGATCGTTCGCGTTGGGACCGCTGGAACTTCTGGTACCAATCGTGGTGGGGTGGTGTCATGCTCTTTGGTTGGAGCATGCGTGCCATGGGACTTTCGGTTCAGATCGAAATCAAGGGTGGTGAAGAAGACTTTATTGCGCCATGGAGCGACGCCAACATTCGTGAGCGTGTCGCCAAAGCCATCGGTATCAATCCAAAGATTATGTTTTTGAGACATGCTAGTTTTGCCGATACTCTAGTTCCACAGTAAGATTATTCTAAAGTTACAAAAGGAAATCAACAAAATAGCAACCTCTAACAATTTCATTCAAATTCTTTTCATTTATTATAGAGGTATATTATCACACTTTTTCCATCTTAGATACATTGTCAAGCAAGAGTTGCTCTGGGATCCAGGCTTAGATATTTCAGGTTCGAGAACACCAAACTTTTTCCTCTTCAGAGATGCCGGTGCCGAAGGTATGGATATTGAAATGGAAGCAATCAAGAATTTAGTTAGAGATTTCAAACCAAAGGTAATAATTGTAGAAGCAAGTTGTATCGATTTATATGTTTATTAACAAAGCTTGGATCTATATTGTTATTATCAGGGTAATGAAGTTACTTGTATTTGGCCAGAGGGAACTAGATTCTCAAAGTCAAAGAGAGAGAAAGTATTGGAAAGCTTGAAAAAGAAGGACGATCCAAAGTATGAGTTTGCTTCAAAACTCAAGCACACTCTTTTACCAAGAGTTGGTGGTGCTCTTGCTCTTTTAGAATCAAATACATGTGGTGATGTTGTATGTATCAATGATCTCTTTAATAAAAAGATATATAGTGTTTGCTCAAATTTACTAATTTATTTTATTTTATTTTAAACCCGTCGACGTTTAGATTTTCTGTTCACACATTGGACTTGAGGCATCGTCTAATTTCGCGCAAATGATGAAGGGTAAACTGTGTAACAGAGTTGTTAAAATAAGATTTGTAAGAATTAAGTATGAGGATATTCCAAAGACCAGACAAGAGAGAATCGATTGGATCCTCAAGAACTGGGTCGATATCGATACTTGGGTAGAGCAACAACAACAACTCGAAAAATCCGAATCGAAAAAGAAATTCAACTAAATTAATTAATTTATATTATATTATATTAAATAATAAAGCAACAAAGAGTTTTTGGGTTGTGGACCGTCATCCAACCAAATCCATCTGTTTCTGAATTCATATGTTGCATTGATTTTTGTTTGAGTCGCTTTTTTTTTTTTTTCTTTTTCTCCGCAATCATTTCATAGTATTTGATATTTTTATTATTTATTTTATTTTATTTTTAGAAAAATCATTAAACTTTTATTAATTTGAATACCCGCTTGTAAAAGACTAATAAAGATGTTGTTTAGGTTTACAAGCTTGGTTTTGCTGTCTGGAGGTAGGTGTGATCTATTCTACAAAATTAAAGTTGATTGAATTTTGTTTTTATTGATCAATTTTAGTTAAAAAAAAATAAAATATCAAAACTCTAACAAGGACTAATGATGAGTATCAAAAAATAAAAAAAGAAAAAAAATTAACAAACATCTTTAATCTCGATTGCAAAAAAAAACAAAAAATCTTCTCGATGAAAAAACAATTTGTTTAGGTTTTCTCTGAGCTAACAACGTAGTGGAGGCATGTTGTAAAATTGAAAAACACTCACTTCATCGATGTCAGATCTCGATTGTTTTTTGTTTTTATGGGAGTGCCCATCAAGATCTCAGATCTGAATTACAATGAGATTAGTTTCACACAGTGGTAGTAAAAAGTTTTTTTGTTTGTGTGTTATGTGGTGGGAACATTACAGACTTTGTTTTGATTGTAATGATCAAAAAGAAGTCCATTCATTCTTTATTATCGACAATCAACATCTAAACAAAAAATATATATATAATTTCTTTAAAGAAATATTTTTAATACATATATATATAATATCTTATACAAATAATAACAATAATAATAAATTATTTTTACTTTAATTATTTATTATTATTATTAAATAATATCAAGATTACCATTATTTTTTTTTTCTATCTTGATATATAAATATTCATAATAACTTCACAATAATATAAATTATATATATTTTATTTCATTATAAATTTTAGACTTTTTTATTATAAATAATAATGTTAAGTTCAGAAGAACATCGTGAGGCATGCCGTGTCTATATGCAAAAGTATAGAAGCAAGCCAGAGAATAGGGAAAAGATAAGACAACAAAATGCTGAATATAGAAAGAGAAAGAAGTTAGAGTCAATCAGACAAGTCTCAGAGATTGGCAACTTGGAGCAAAATTTGGATTCCTATCAATCGAGAATTTCGATGCTCGAGAAAGACTTGAAAGAAGCTCTATTCAAAGTCGCCATTCTAGAGCAAGACACTCGAATTCCTCAGAGTTATATCCACCAGTTGACCTCGCTCAAATCGCAACTCGACCACAAACAACACCAGATCGATGTCATAATCTCTGCCAGTGCCTCATCGATTCAAACCGCCCAAAACTCCATAGCCACAGCCTACCAAGGTCTCATTTCCACCATTCACCAAGTAACCTCGCCAACCAACTCACCACCAGCATCACCAGTAGCCATGACTCCATCCAACTCACCAGTAGTACAATCCGTTAACAACAATCAACAACAACCAACAATTCCACCATTAGATTTTAAATTAAAAAACAAAACCATCGATCTGTTCAGTAATGAGCAACCATATTTTGGTTCAGGTCAACCATCACCATCATCACCACCATCATCCCCAAGTTTACATTTTCTCACCTCGCCATCGTCTTCATCCTCTAATTTTGCTTCAATCCCAGCCTTGGCAAACAGCACTGGAAGTTTTGGTTTAGTACCAGACACCAACACTGCCAGCTCCCCAACACCATCTACAACTTTCAAAGCACAAAGTCCAGAGTCCAAATCCGCAAGTTCAACACCACAATTATCTTCTGTTTCCGGTGCACCAGCAACCTCCCCCAATCATGTGGCCAATCATCCACTTTCACTGCTCTGTGATGTCCTTCAAAATGAAACCTACACCAATCAACAACAACAACAACAACAATCACAAATTATTCAATCACGTCCAATCCACAACAACTCATCATCCGATTTCTCAAAAACCGCCATCAATTTCGTTTTAAATAGTGGGGCATCATCGACCAAATCATTTTAATCAACAATTTGTTTTATTTTAATTTTTTTTTTCCCCTAGATATTATACCAGTTTTTAAATTTTCCTCAACTTTTCACTCAGCAATCGCCCATTACCAACTAACACCAAAAATCGTCAAATCTACAATCTCATCACAAAAACCAAAAAAACATCCGATCGTGAGGAAGATTCCATGTCACAGACCTCACACTATAGTAAATAGTAACATTATATAAATCAACTCTGTAATTAAGTATTAATAATAATATTGACTAGACTACAAAATATCATTGTAATTCTTATCATTATTAAATATTATTATTATTTCAATTATAAAACTTATCATTTTAAACTGCCATTGAAATCAGTTTATGATAATTATTGTATCAATTAGTAATAGCTCTGAGAGTTGTTTCTAAACCAACCAAAACAAACCAATCTTTGAAAACACAAATATATCCATCATATATTTTGTTGATTTTCCAATTACATTTAATAAATAATTAAATTTTTCTTGTCGAAAAAAAAAATATTTCTTTTTAAGGTTTTTTATTATTATTAAATTACTTTCATATTTATAATTAAATTTCAAATCTTTTTATTATATCGATTTTGATCTTTACCAAATGGATAACACTTAATCTATAGTTTTAAGATAAAAAAAAATTAACTTTGAAAAAAAAAAAAAATTTGAAAAAAAAAAAAAAAAATCATACAAGGAAATTTAAAAAAAATTAAAATTATTATTAGTTCAATATCTTTGTATCATCATATTAACAAAATAACTAATCATATCGAGATTATAATTGATTATTAATAAACATATTAGTTTTCAATCTTAAAAAGATAAAAAAGTTATTAAAGTAATAATAAATAATATTAGTAGTATAGCAGTATTTTAAAAAGAGTAGTTTGGTTGTTTTGTCAAAGTAAAACAAAATAGAACAACAAGTGTAATAAGGATGCCAATTCAAAATGTTGTTGAATTTCCACAACGAAAGAAAGAAGCCAACTCTGATATTTCTTTGAAATCACCAGAGTCGACTAACACCACTGCTTCTAACGGCAGTGGTGCGCACCACCAGGAGAAGACCGATCCAAACTTTGTCGATCCATCTACACTCTCGGCGGAGGAGCGTCTCAAAAAGTCAGACGAATACAAGGCAAAGGCCAACAAGCTGTTTGGTGACCAAAAGTTTGATCTTGCGGTCGACGAGTATTCAAAGGCCATCGAATACCATCCAACTGCCATTCTCTATTCGAATCGTTCGTTCAGCTACTTCAAGAAGGAGTTGTTCGTATCGGCACTCGACGATGCCAAGAAAGCAACCGAGTTGGACCCAATGTACGTGAAGGGTTACTACAGATTGGGATCTGCCAACATGGCATTGGGTCACTACCAAGACGCCAAGATCAACTTTCAAACCGTCGTAAAGAAATTCCCGAATGACAACGAGGGTCGTCAAAAGTTAAAGACCGTGAGTGCACTCATCCAAAGAAAGGCATTCGAAGATGCAATTCAATTCAGTGCAGAGAGTGCATTCAAGAACTTGGATTACGAATCAATGGGTAAGTTTTTGTTTTTTGTTTTTAATTAATCAGTTGTAAATAACATCATCATTATTAAGTAAAGTTATACTAACATTTGTTCTATATTTATATTTATAGCTGTAGATGAATCATATAAAGGACCACATTTCATTGGTGAAGATATTACATTGGAATTTGTAAAAGATATGATCGAATATATGAAGTCACAAAAGAGTATTCACAAAAAGTATGTTTATAATTACAAGCCTACACCATCTTGATTGCTAACTATTGTTTCAATTTATTTTTACTAGATATATTCTTAAAATACTAAAGAAATCATTTGATCTTTTCACTAAACTTCCATCTTTGGTCGACATTGATCATGAAACTACACAAAACATCACTGTTTGTGGTGATACTCATGGTCAATTCTATGATTTATTACACATTTTCGAGTTAAATGGATTACCATCAAAGGTTTGTCATTACTTAAATATGTTTAGTTGTATATAGCTAGTACTCTATTATTAATTTATCTATATATTTGTTTTCGATAGGAAAAACCATATCTTTTCAATGGTGATTTTGTTGATAGAGGTAGTTTCAGTTTGGAGGTTATTGTTACACTTTTAGCATTCAAGTTGTTATATCCAGATCATATGCACTTGACTCGTGGTAATCATGAATCGATTGAGATGAATCGTTTCTACGGATTCCACGGTGAGGTCGTAGCGAAATACTCTGAGATGGTATACGACCTCTTTGCTGAGCTCTTCTCATGGTTCCCATTGGCATTTGTTCTCGACAACTCCTATTTGGTTGTACATGGTGGCCTCTTTGATAGAGATGGTGTAACACTAGACGATATCAGAAAGATTAACAGAGCATCGCCAGACTCGAACGACAATGCTTTGCTCCAATGCTTGCTCTGGTCCGACCCACAACAAAATCCAGGTATCTTACCAAGTTCGAGAGGTGTCGGTGTTTATTTCGGTCCAGATGTCACAAGAAAATTCTTAAAAGAGAATAATCTTTGTATGTACAACAAAAAAAAAAAAAATATCTAATTTACTCGCTACTATTCTTCTACAGCTGATATCTAACAAACTAATTAATTGTTCATATAAACAGGTGGTGTTATTAGATCTCATGAGGTCAAGGAAAATGGTTATCAAATCGATGATGAAGGATCGATCATCACTATCTTCTCTGCTCCAAACTATTGTGATCAATCAGGTAATCTCGGTGCTTATATCAACTTCGGTAAAGACACTCTTAAGTTTACAACCTTTTCAGAAGTGGTAAGTATTTTTATTTTATTATTATTATTATCTATTTTTTTTTTAAAACCATCAATTAATTAATTATTGATATCTTTATAATATAGCCGCACCCAGATATTGGACCAATGTATTATGCTAAACAATAAAAGGAATATAATATACATGAATAAACAAATATCCATATCAACTAATCAGTGAAACAAACTTACTTGAATCATGTTACTGACTATGACAACTCCAAAATTTTAAAAATCATTTCTTTTTTGGAATTATGTATTGGTATTAATGAAATTCATTTTTTTAATCATGTTTATAAAGAGTTCCTCACGGGTACTATTTGTTACCTCGGGGTAGCTTCCAGGAAGTATTTTGATCCATTCTTAATTACCTTAGTCTAAATAGTATTTCAGTATAAAAATACATTAAAATTTATAGTTAGAGTATGAAGATAATTGTAAATATGAATCGATTTACTTTAAGTTTGGAATTGTGTGCTTTTTTATTGTTGGTGCATTCACGAATCGTTTTTTTTTTTATTGCACTTTTCTTTGATCTCCCAAAATATTTTGATATTAATAATCATAATAACTTCATATGAGTTGTTGCCCACACTTCAGTGTTGTTATTTCTTTAATAGTAATAGCTATTATTTGTTTTAACACTTTAAAGCTGATTATGATTGTTTGTTTTTTTTTTTTTTATAAAAACAAATTAATGGGGTGTTGTGAAGTTAGTGTCTTTAACCACAATCAATGAACAATATTAAAAAATGCTAGATAACATGACCCATACCCTTCTTTTCTTTTCTTTTTCTTTTTTTATTTTTGTTTTTGATCATCATTATGAACAACATCATTCATTTGTTTTTGTTTCTTTTTCTAACAAATAAAAAAACCAATTATATTATAATTTCATTATTATGCTTATTCGAATTGAATGAAAATTCATGTGTGATCTATATGAAAATGAATACTATTTTCATTTTTAATTAATCAAAAATTTAAGAGTTCCAAATCTAATTATTATTTTTATATTTCATCATTGATAAGAAAAGAGTTTATCATTTTCTAGTTGAAAGAGGAGATATTATAAATTAAATTCTTTTTAATTGAAAAAAATCGATTTCAATAGTTTATGGTTTATTCGAGATTCTTTTAATCCTATGGATTTGTGTTTTCTTTATTTTTTCCAGTATGTAAGATTTTCAAAAAATTCAATATTTTTTATCTTTTAAAAAACTATAGAAAAAACAACAATCCATTATCTAAATATTAAAAATAATTAGGATACGAATGGTTTATACAATCCCAATAAAAATAATTTTGAAAAAAAATGATAACTCTTTTATCTAGAAAAGTAGTTTTCTTTTTTATCACTTCAAAAGTAGCTCAAATAGGATATTTATTTACCTAAATTATATAGAACAAAAATTGCCATATAATTTCAAATATCTATTAAATGAAATCTGATATTTTTTCAATTAATAACAATTATCTTATAATGTAAAAATACACAGATTATTTTGACAGTATTATATCATATCTACAAACTCATTCATATTTACATTCAAATTGGTTTGTTTTGTTTTTTTTTTTTTTTAAAGATAAATCCATAACCAAAACAAATGTTCACATTTTTTTTTTCACTAACTTCCACCCACCCACAATGTACACTGTGAAACTGATTTGCTCTACAGTTTGTGTTGGTGTGATAGGTGTGTAGTTTTAGTTTTATCAACACACACATTCACACATATGATTTCATATATCTGTATTGAAATCCCTTCCTTACCAAATTCACATCTACTCTCCTCACTTAAAAGAAATGAAAAAAAAAAAAACAAAAATAATAAATAAAATTAAAATCAAATATAAATATAAACCATCACTTCACTTCAACACACTGATATCATATATCTGCTACAACTTCTATAGTTTCCAAACCCTTATTTCATATGATCACCCTTCTATTTGGAATGCACATTAAAATCTAGGATCATTTATTTCATGATCAAGAGGATAGTTTCTGATATAAATTCACTTTATTATTATTGTGAAAAAAATAATTATTATTAACCAAAATGATAATATTATAAAATAAAAAATAAAACCCCACCCAATACCAATATAAATAGTAACCTCTTTATAACTACTACACTCATATTGTTAATAATGTATTTATTGTCTGTTGCTTCCACTACTACTTGATTTTGTGTTTGTACAAACAAACAATTTATATTCAAATCCAATAATATCTAGAATAATACCTCTGATTAATGTTGGAGATTTAGAATCAGTTGCATTTCATAGTTTGTACTTTTAATTTAACTGGAGCAATAGTATTGTTTCATTTGGTTCAAAAGTTGATAGTTCCTTTAGCCACCACCTCCCACTCTTTTAAAAAAAAAAAACCTCATATTCTTAAGAGCAATATTTTTTTTAAGCAGCACATTGGTTGTTTGCTGAATCTTATATATATATTTATATCATCATCAAAACAGATTATTTTAAAACCAAATTTAAAATTATATGGATTCTTTTTCTTTTTTTTAATATTTCCAAGACAAACAATAATCTCCTTCTATCTACTTAAATGTTAGTTTGAATTCATTCATAGTAAGTAAAAAAATAAAAACAAAAGAATTTAAAATCACCACAATTGTGTCCAAAGAACCGATAAATTTAAATTTTTAAATAGATATCGGATTACACTTTTTAACATTCCATTTCATAAAGGTATGAATTGGAAAATTGTAAAACCATTTATATCTATATATGTTCAAATAAAAACTATTTTTAATACTTTATACTCGGCATCGATTACTTTAAAATATCTTTGGACTTTTTTCTTCAAATAAAATTAAATCACCCAATAAAATATAAACTAGAAAAATATCAGATTGGTCTTTTGAAACTTTATCAAAAGCTCCGACGATGCATCACTTTTACTAAAAATTTTTTTTTAATTTTTTTTATTTTTGTAGATCATTCGGTCCCGTTGTTGATCCTTTAAAATATCAAAAACCTTAAAAAAACAACACCTCAAATAATCAGACCCCAACCACACTAAATTTTAAAAAACGAAAGAGTTCAAAAATATCCAAACCAAATTTAAAAAGAAACAACAAGCAAACAACTGTCATCTCAAGGTGTCTTGCAAATACTTTCGATTTATTATCTCAAATTGTATTTTTTTTTTTGTTTGTATTTTTTTCTATTTTTTTTTTTAAAATATAGATATTTTTATTTTGTAGTGCAAGTGGACCTAATATTTATATTTTTAGTGTTTGATTTATTGTAAATATTAATCACACAGTCTACAATCTAACAATTGACATTCACGATAAATTTTATCTCAAGTACCCCACACAAACCAAACAAATATAATCATCATTTATTAATTTCCATATTTGTTGTTGGCATCATATTGTTTTAATATTTATATAGAATTAGATAATTTCATCATATGAACTCACACGCAACCAGTAACATACAAACTGGAGCTGAAATGATGTATCGCCCACCCAACAATTCATTTATGAATAATTCAATGCCTCTGACCAATTCATCGCCATCAATAATGCAAACGCCACCTCAACCCAATTCATACTTTTTTTCTCCGCCAGATCTCAATCAACAATTCGTTTCTAATCTTCAAAGTCATATGTACTCCACGCAATCCATTCCCACTGGATTTTCAAATTCCTTAATATATGACAATAGTCAACCAAATTTTATGAGCCCCTCGGATACATATTCTGTTGAAAACTACTTTGGCAATATCAACAATGTTCAAACCCAAAACAACAATAATAGCAATAATAACCATGGGGCGATGGACAGTTTTTCGAGTCCTGCACCTCCACAGCAGAGCCCTGTCCAACAAGTTCCACAACAACATCAACCAGCACCACAACAACAACAAGCGCCAACATTCCAACATACAATGACACCTCCTGTATCTTTCTCCAATAATACTAATCTATATTCTTCTATTAAAACCATGACAACACCACCATCACAACACTCTAGTACAAGCATTTCAATACAACCACAGTTTATACCACCCTCTCTATATAATAGTTATCACTCCCAGTCATCTCCAAATCTAAGTACATTCCATCAAAAATTACCAAGCAATCATATAAATAGTCAACAAAATAATATTAGTCAACAATCAAATCAATCACACAACATACAACAATCACAACAATCAAATAACTCCAGTGCTCCAGGTAATAAAATAAATACGATAACAATTAATAAATCATCAAGTACGTTAAATCTCCAAGGCAATTCAGTTGGTAACAGTATAAGTTCCAATCAAGTCAATTTTAATTTTCCACAATTACACACGTCAACCGCCCAAACTCCACCTTCACCAATTTCATCACCATCACCTCACTGTTCATCAAATTCATCTACACCGATTTCTCTCTCTACCGCATCACTAACTAGTTCCACTCCCCCATCTAAAGAGGAAGACAATCAAAACGAAGGAGAAGTAACGCTTAAAGAAAAAGAAGATGTCGCCCGAACAGCTTATAAGACTTGGTTCGTTCTGAAGCCAGGCAACAAAGAAGTAAAGGATAGGTGGTGGGCATTATATTATAATAAAGTATTACCAAAATATCATCTACGAGATAACCATTTAGTAAGTAATCAAAAATAATCAAATCAAAAGAAAATACTAAACCATAATATATAAATAGGGAAGGAAAATCAATCAATGGATAGAAGAAGATATGAGAGAACTTGAGAAGCAAGGTTTAGTTCCGGCAAAAATGAATGATGATCCAGTTGGCGGTGAAGGTGGCGATACCAAAAAGAGAAAACCAAATTCAACTAAAGAAGGTTCACTACCAGCGTATATAAATGTTTTATTGATAAATCCTTCTGTATGTATTTTTTATAATTTAAAATAATATTATTATTTATTTTAACTTTTTTTTTTTTTTTTTTAAACATTTAAAGGAGGAAAAAAACAATTTAACCGGATATTGTGGGGGGAATTCAATAAATTGGAATGAAACCGACTTGGAGACTCTAGTGGGATTGTTTAAAGATAATAGACAAAGAATAATGGATAATGTTAATTCAGGCAAGAAGAAATCATTGCCATCACCATCATCACCATCAACACCATCGTTTACAAACACATCAGCGCAATCTAAAAAAGCAGCTCAACATAAGGATAAAGTAATATTTATTTTAATTATTATAGTTTAAAAACATTTTTTTAATTATTTTTTAATGTTTTTATTTTAGAAATTAAAAGCCAAAACAAACGAAACACCTCAACCACAAATACAGCCTCTAGTCAGATTAGAGATCAATTGTGACTGGATATTTGCAGAGGTCTATATGACGAACGATTCATATTTGATCAAAGCAGATCTGCCTGGGATTGAACCTAAAGATTTTAATATAGAGACTGATGATGTTTGTAAATATGTTATATCTGGGGAAAAAAAGAAAGATTCATCATTATCCGAAGTCTCAGTTTTATCTGGTAAAAGGAAATATGGTAGTTTTCAGATTGAAGCTATCCTACCACTTAATGCAGATGTAGGAAAGACAGAACATTTTTTTTGTAATGGAGTACTCTCTATCAAGTGTCCCATACGAACATAAAATTAATGAATCATGTATATTTTACCAATAATATTATAAATAGAATTAAAGTACACTCTAAAGAAGATTTAATTAAATAAAGTACACTCTTTCTTTACTGACGATCATTCATAATATTTACACAATCTTGTAAAAAAGAGTTTGAATGAATCATTTTTTAAAAAAATAATCGCTAATGGAGTTGAGATTTTCAACTATACTATCAACTACTTAATGGTTTTTTATACATATAGTATATTTTTTATTTTAATTCAAATTTACTTACAAACTTTCTATATACATATAGTTTAAAGTTTAATATACATACACTAATATTAATTAATATTCATTATTATTATTGTTTATATATTTATAAACTTAGTGTTTATTTGTAATATTAAAAATAGAGTGTATGATTAATAATTAGTGTATTTTTATTAAACTTTAAACTATATATATATATATATATAGAAAGTTTGTAAGTAAATTTGAAATAAAAAATACAAAAATTATAACCAATTTATTTGTAAATTTTTTTATTTTTATGTTTTACTATTTTTCTCCATCTATTGCGATTGTATATAGATGGAAACAAAAGTAACTCTTGACTAATAGATGTTTGATTTTGAAGTGCGTAGCTGTCTATAAATTATAAATTAAATCAATTTCATAGCACTCAACTCAATACAATATCATCAAACATTAAATAAATCAAAAAAATATATAATCAAAAAAATTAAAAATTATGAAATTTAGTTCATTTATTTAATAAATATCTGTTCAACAACTTTGTAAAATAAACAAAGTATCTTTAATAGAAGAATTTATTTGCATAATAATCTTAAAGTTTGAATTTAATAAACGTCAACTTATTTGATACACTCAAAAATAACAATATATTAAATATTGTCTTAATTTGCAAAAAAACAAAAACCATCAGAAGAAACCCACACTTGACATTGTCATTCAATTCCAATAAATCGTGAATCATATCAATGAAATTTTGATTCACCTTAAAATAAAGAATCAAAATAATCTATTTAGATCTATTTTGTTGATACATTTTATCAATTTGTAATATTAATTTTATTTATATTAAATTTAGTTATTCTTAAATTCATTTATTTATTTACTATTTGATTATATCTTTAATTAATATTAACAACTGGTTACTTTGTATTTTTATTCTATTTTCCAATATTACAATCAAGCTATTCCAAGTGATCCATTTCAATTGGTTCGTCCTTTTTTTTTTCTTTCCATGGTCTGAAATAACTTGTTGTCATTGATTGTGATCCATCGCCTCTCTTATCAAGCGTGACGACATGTCTCGATCAGTGAACCCACTGATGAGAGCTTAGTTATTCGAGTTTTTTGGTTGAAAGACTGCTACAAGATTGAGGTGACCACTGTTGTTGGAATTGCAGTTTGGAATTATAATAGATCGTTTATATATTTTACAGTTTCATATATTTGATGTTGCTGGAGTAGTGGTAGTGGAGTGACATTTGCTACTTCTGCTGCTGGTCAAGTAAAAATGCAAGATATTTACCTAACTTTCTTATTTATTATTAGTATTTTATCAAATAAGAATATTAATATCTCCCCAAAACAATAATTATATCTTTAATAAATAACATTCCAGATAAATAACTAAGAGTATTGGAATTCATGCTGAATCTGATATGATTGGTTGATAGTAGTTTGAAACTCAGAAAAGACAAAGTTGAAGTGCTAGAGAATTGTGGAGTTGTTAAGAACTATGATACTGAATAGATTCAAGTCAATCTTTATAATTATACCACCAGCTCATAAAATAATACAGGTACTGCTAAAAGTGATATCGATAAATCAAATAATCCACAACCACATTGTGTTACTTCTAGAATATCATCTAACCGATAAACCAAATACATTATTATTGGTTGTGAATTATTACATTTATCGATTTCACTTTTAGATATTCAATAGATTCACAAATTAATAGAATCTATAAAACTCCCAAATGGCGTGCTTTCTAAAATTTTACCATCATCAAACAATAGACACCTTAGCCAAGTGGTTACGGCGTTTGACTCGAAATCAAATCCCTTCGGGGGCGCAGGTTCGAATCCTGCAGGTGTCGAATAATTTTAAAACAAATCACCCATAAAGCGCGCATTTGTGTAACCAATAATAACTAATTCTGATCTGTTCGTCGATTCCTCTGCAATAACGTGCCCAAGACTCTTTGGCCAAGTTGGTCCATTAGTAAGCCTTAGAGGACTTGGGTCGTGGGATCGATCCCGGGTTTTTACAAAAATTTTCCCGACTTGAAAGGAGCGCGCCACGTACTAATCTAGTATTCAATACTATCTTGGACCCCATGAAGTTGACACCGACAGTAACTAGCAGGCTTATCACAGGTGAACACCGAGTGGTTTACACACGTACCCGCTTAGAATTCTAAGTGGCTTAATTACTCCGTCTGCCAAACCAAATCAATCAATGGGAACATCATCCTCACTCAAAATGATGGCTATCTCAGCCGGCCAGTGGCTGAACTGCTCAAACAATAAATAAACACGAACTGTAGGGTAATATCAAGCTCTACACCTTGACTATCAGTAATGGTAGTACAAGGATAATTTAAAAAAAAAAAAAAAAAAAAAAACAATAACGCGCAAATTTAAATCTGATTGGAATATAAATCCTTCCAATACCTGATAATGAGTCAACAAATCTTTTTTTGCAAAAAAAAAAAAAAAAATTATTATCTGTTCCACAAACATCACACACAGGTAGATGAATCTTCTTACATTCTTACAAAAAGGTTGAAAATTCCAGGATTCCTCTTTGGCCAAGTTGGTCCATTAGTAAGCCTTAGAGGATTCGAAATTAAAGTGTGATAACCCACACACTCTAAATGACATAGATTTTATAAAACTTTTATATTACATCTTTTGTTTGATGTAAGATAGACTTGAAGAGTTTGGAGAAGTGGCAGAACAAAAATACCCTTGTCAAGTTGGTGGATTTAGGGTAGAATATCTTCTTCTTCTACAAGTTAAAAGAAATAAGATTAAGTTATTAACCTATACAATAACCAATAAAGATAGCTAGATCAAAATTAAAATATTTTAATTATCGTTCGAGATTTTTTTAAATTACAATTGTGACTTGTATCGATTGACAGTTGGTACAGTTAACATATAGCAGTTTCACAGTTATTTGGTTGCAACCAAATAAAGAATAGACAATACACTTGAAATAATATATTTTAATATGGATAACAATGATATCTTTAATTATCTTAATTATCTATTGGACATAAATTGAAGTAATATATTTTTATATTCAAATTCAAATATCAAAATATTTTTATGACTAAAAAGAAAACGATCATTTAGATTTACTTATTCAAGTTTCTAACATAAAATTGATTAAAATAAGTCAAACAAATTTAAATAAACATATTCAAATTTCAAACATATATTTGAATAAGCTTACATTAGTAGATAGATTGACTATTAATAAACTATAGTCTGATCAACTATTTTTATTAAATGTATTTCAGAAGTCTCTTGTGGTTATTTTGATACTTTAGTTAATAGTTTTTCACCTTAAATACATAGAATCTAATATGAATCTTTCAGTTCAACCAAATATAATCTTAATCCTTAAAAAACAAAAAATAAACCAACTATTATGTAACAAGATGGATTTATCTATAACAAGTATGTATATAATACAATCAGAGAGAACACTAGAGAGTTCAGATTAATATTATCTTTCTTAACAAAGATGAATTCTGGATTGCAGCATCAATCTAGTTGTATTACCCATCTTTGTAATTATTTGAGGTTTGACCAATCATTCTTGATATCAAGAAAAGAAAAATACTAGTTTTCAGCTCAATCAAAAATAAAAACAAAACATCAGGTTTATTCAATTCTTTTTTATAAAAAACTAAGTGTAGGATAAAGAATACAATTCTTCCAAGTTTCTCTTTAATGAGGTAACTATAGTTAAATCAATATTTTGTTTATACTTCACAAATTTTTTTACTTCACTAAATCTACAACTACTTGATTTTTTCTGTAGTTATATAAAAAATAAAACTCGATATTTTTTTACCTTTTAAAAACAAAGTATTTTATTGATAATCACACCCTCTTCAATCCTACAATCCAGCTGACAGTTTGAGTAGGTACCAAATATTCCTTTGTAAAAATTATTCATTCTGTAGCAGATCGACTTTATAATATTAATAATATAAAAGAAAGGTTAATCTTTGTGATGAACGTTGGATAGATTGGTAAATTTACCTAGATATTTAAAGCAATCAGTTTTTTTGTTATTTTTTTTAAAAACAATAAAGTTTATTTAAGTGGTAAAGTTTGAAGCAGTTAAACTTTTAACCTTTTTTGGAAACAATTGTTTCTATTCACTTCAAGGGTACGAGTTCTGATAAATCTAGTCCATGATTATTAATTTCCTGTGCACACGACAATGAACATTAGACTTGTCATAACTACAAATCATCAAAAGTAATCTTTGTGCTCCCCTCTTGAGTTTAAAATAGAATCCAATAACCAAGATAGCCTATCTTAGATATCTAGATCAAATTAATTTTTTTTCTACAGAGTTGTAACAATTTTACCCCACAACCAAAGAGAATATAAAAAAATAAAAACTTTAATAATCAATAAGATTTTAATAATCATAAGCCTTAACAATCAACTGTAAGTTCAATTAAATAAAGATACACTTGTTTATATTCAGACCTGACAATAAAGTATTCATTCATTAAATAAGTTGCTTATCTGTTTATCTTTACAAAAAATGATTATTTATTCGCTTAACTTTTGTTCTTTCTTTGACCTATCGCTTTTTGATTGTTTCTTTTGGTTTCTTTTGTTACTATTTACAACTTATTGTAGTTGTTTTGGTGTTAATAAGCTATATGTAGATCATTGCAATGAGTTTAGTTACCTTTTTCTGAAGCTTGTTGTTGCATCTTTGTTTCTTTATCTTTATTTACAAAAACAGTTAACTCTTTATTGGTCAACTCTTGTATCGAAAGTATTTCTTTGATCATCGAATGAAAAGGTCCACCTATAACCTCTTCTTGATATTCTTGTTTTATATAATCATCTTTTATATCTGAACCTTTTGATGTAAATGTAATACATTCGCTTTCACAATATATATTTGCAGTGATCATAGTTGCTATGCTTTAAATAAATAAGTTATTTAAATAAAAAAAAACTGTGAATAATCAAAAAAAAAAAAAATCATTATTTATTTGATTTTTTTTGTGTGCAAAAAATTAATATGTTATTTTATTGATCTTTTTTTTGAGAAGTGTTGAATTTCAAGGATTCTAAATTTGATTTGAAAAGCTTTGCTTTACTAGAGACATTGTCATCGGTGATCTCTGTGCTAAAGGCTTGTAGGATTTCGTAGATTGGTGTGATGTGTTGAGAACCAAGACCACTACCACCCAAAACTTCGATGGATTTCAAAGAGTTGGTGAGTTGAACCAAGTGTTGGTCAATATCGGCTTCGACTTCTGCTGGTGCCGATTGAAGCGGGAATCCAAGAGAGTTGATCGATGCGATCGAGGTGCTGATTTGATCTTCGAGTGATCTGATTAATCCAGCGAAAATCATGTTGGACTCCATCGACATTAGACGCTCAGTATCGGTAAAGAACTTCTTGATAATGAGGAAGAACTCTTGGTTCAACATTGTATGTGGATTCTTTACTGCGTAGGTCATGATTGAAACTTTCTCTTCGTCTTTAATTTGAATCGGATTCTTTGATACCATATTGCTCAGTACTTGATAGGCGCTCTCGAGACCGATGGTCAACATTTCCTTGATGATCTTGAATGTCAGGTTGATACCCTTTTGTTGAACAGCTGGATTTGGATGATTCAATGAGCATAGATTGATTGTATCCAACAACAATTTGTAGAATGACTCTGGAGTCAATAGTTGTTGTTGTAGTTGGTTCTGTTGCTGTTGTTGATTGTTGTTATTATTATTATTATTGTTGTTGTTGTTGTTGTTGTTCAATGATTCGGTATCAAAGTTTGGACCGTTTCTCTTATTGAACATATCGTACAATACCAAAATGATACCCTCTGGATATTCACAGGAGATCTGATTGAAAACCTTGCTAATGTGATTGTGGTAGAGGGTACCCGATTCAGCAGCATTAAAGAGTGCCGATACAACCAATTTAAATGGTGGATAATTGCTGTCCCAAATATTCAATTGAGTTGGTGACTGTGGTTGATCTCCAGCGATCTCACCATTGTTGAGATTGGGTGATGATTCCTTACGCAACAATGCAAGTACTTTGCTGATGAACTCGATCAACTTTACACCGGCTGGGTTTTGAGATTTCGTTCTCAATTGCTTGCAAAGTATCTCAATTGGAACCCAACGCTCATTGATATTGTTGTTGTTTTGGAAATTCTGGAAGAGCATAGCAGCATCCTTCTTCTTGTTGACCAACAAGTTGAGAATGGTGACACAGTTGGCCAGGCACAGATGGAAGTTAGGGAAGCTAATGCAGTGGTGCAATATTCTCGAGATGTGTTGTGGGAACTTTTGTGCAATGAGCTCTGTCAACTGGAAGAGAATGTTGGCAACATCTGTGTAATCGATACACTCCAAGTACAAAAAGGAGAGTGCCCATGTGTAGTTGTTATGAGTGGCAACAAAGTTGAGGAATTCCAAACTCTGTTGTGACATATACAAGATGACCTGGTAGAAATAGGGCAATGATTTTTGGTTGAACATTCTGAATTCTTCCTTTGGCGAAATACTGATAAAGTAATCCATAATCTTGTTGTGAATTGGATCTTCGAGGAGTAGTTTAATATTCTCTGGACAATCCTTGAGCATGGCAGCAAAGAATCTGATGATCTCTTGTCTGCTTCTCTCGATGGCCACATTCGAGGTAATGAGAATTTGCAGCATCTTGACGAGTGGTGCGAAATACTGAGCAAATGCTTTCTTCTCTTCATTGCTTACGATACAGAGGGTGAGTAATCTAAAGTAGAATTCGACTCTACCACCACGAATATCCTTTTCGGCTTTGACAATGCTCTTGACCTCCTTGGCATGAGAAAGTAGGTAGAGGAAGAGACTGTGGATCTTGTTGTGATCGAGTTGAGCTTGACCCGAGAGATTAAAGAGTGAAATTGCCAAGTTGAATGCATCGGAGCGAACCTCTATCGACTCTGAGACAACAGTCCACTTGATCAACCACTCGTCGAGATTCTTCTCGAACCAATCGCCAATGACTTGACTGCTCGTGGCTTGATCAATTATATACTTGATGTGTGGGATATATGCACGTTGTTTGTTACAATCGAGTAGATTAATATAGGCTCTAAGGGCCAAATCGGCACGCTCTGCGTAGTAGTGATCCTCCATGGTGATCAATGGTAACAAGGCATCGAGTGGTGCTTTACCCTCGATATTTTGAATGTGTTGGATCATGATCTTGCTGAGCTCGATATCACCGAAACAAATGTGTTGAAGAATCTCAGTGGAGGAACGTGGATTGATATTCTCGCGAATAGTCTTCATAATAAAGTGAGGATGTGTAATCATGTACAGGTCATCCTCACTCATGTCCAACGGTTCCTTTTCATTGTGTGATGGAAGTACGTGTCCTGTGAGTTTCGAGTAACGAGTGTGTGAGGCAAGTGTCAAGATGGCAACGGTTTCCAACATGGATTGGTGCTGTGGTGAATTATACTTGTCACCCATCTTTGTCTTCTTTTGTGGTGGATGAGTCTTTGACAATGGCGACTCCTCACCCATGTAGAAATCGATAAGACGTGACAATACATTTCTAGAGAGTAGGTAACGCTTCTCTTCGGTTCCCAACACACTAAAGTCACGAATCAATGTGAAGTACTGTTGGAAGTGTCTCCAGAACAATGGCGCCTCTTTAATGAAATCGAGATAGGTATCCATGAATCTTACGATGAATGACTTGGAACGACCACCGATAATGGTGTAGTTTTCTTGGTCAATCATTTGTGTGATTGCCTTTTGTTTGCCAGTTGATTGTTGTGAAGATTGGCCATCACCACCGCCACCACCACCATTATCGTTGTCGTCAATCTCAATGATTTCCATTGGTGATTCCACCGATGGATCCTTTTCAATCTCAAAGTAATATTGACGATCGATTGGAATGAGAGTTTGGATCACTTGAAGAAGTAATTTGGCAAGCGACTCTCTTGGATCATTGGTGAGACAAACCAACATATTCTGACGAATCCATGTTGAGTCGTAGGTCATCGAATCGAGGAACCATTGGCAGGCTTCTATGTGAGTGGAGAACAATGAACAGATATAGGTGATGAAATCACCAAGTGTCTTTCTCTCTCTCGAGTGCGAGAGTGTTTCAATGACAAATCTAGTTCCCAACTCAATGGTCATCATTACCTGATCAAAGTGGTCATCTTCATCGGTCATACGATTACTGTTGATGGGGTCCAAGTGTAGGAATTGCCAGATGAAATGGAAGTAGTTTGGATCAAAGATATTCTTGTCGTGAAGGAATTTCATGTTCTTACGCCAGACACTATTGAATATCTCAGAGGGTACCAACTTGGATGCCTCGTTCTGAGCGATGTTTTGATACTCTGGTTTGGGAACGGCCTCTGGATTGGTACGTTCGTAGAAGAGCATATAAGCATTGTTGTAACGTGGAGTGGTGCGGACGTTGGTCTTTCCTTGATCCATAGAGATGTGATCGTAACCACCGAAACATGCCTTTGAGATGTCTTCAGGATTGAAAATCTCTGTCGAGTGATCGTTGAATTGAATCCAACGACGTGGTTGACCGGGAATCAATGGTTGACGCTCCTTGATGTACGAGTGATAATGTCCAGACTCTGCAGAACCTGTGTGTACAAGAATACCGCTGAGTTCATACTGGTAGTAAGAAGCGGGATGTGTTGGGATGTCTGGGATTGGCAATCCTTTGGCTTTGGCATTCTCAATGGCTTCCTTACGCTCAAGACACTCCTTGGTGTATGGTGCCATGTCCAAACTCATTGGGAATTTGAGTTGATCATTGAGCTTGGTTCTACGCATGAGATCCAAATCAAATTCGAAACGCTTGTTGTGGATGATCAGTGTGTTTGGCAGCTTCTTTACACATCTTCTCATGAGACACTTGACTTTTTGTGAACATTGACTACAGAAGTACTTGTTGTCACCGTCGAGTGTCTCTGACTCGACAAACAGCTGAAGCGAGTCGAGGATATCACGCTTGTTCTTTACCTCAAGACTGATGGTGTAGAATGGCTCTTCTCTCTCAGAGACATGTGGACACTCCTGAGAGATGAATTGATTCACACTGGCACCACCAAAGAACTCAGACAGCAATTTCTCTTCTTTGGTGCCCTTGAGTTGGTTTTCCAGACGATCGAACAACATGTTGAAGAACTCATCAACATCCATCTGTACGTAGGTATTGAGTGGCTGTCCTTCGTATTTGTAGGCCATACAGAAATCCTTTGGATCGTGAGATTTCTTCTCACTCTCTTGGAGGTTGGCAAAGATAATCTTGAGTTGATAGAGCAAGCTGTCTGGTGTTGGGTTGGCTTCTTGTGCCTGGATGATACTGTATCTGAATGCTGGAATCATAAAGAGTTGTTGCATCAACGAGTTGATGTAGCAAGTGGCACCCAAATTCTTGAGACCAACGTATCCACAAGTGGACTTCTCGTTACCGGCTGGCAAGTAGTTCCAGAGTGTTCTTCTTTCCTCTGGTTTGTTTTGCTCCAAGAGTAGCGAGACCAACATACGATAGTTTTCTTCGCAGTTATTGGCCAACTCCAAGAGCAATGCGAAACAGGCGTCACGTGACTCTCTGTTTTTGCACTTTGGTGGACAGAGAGGACCGTGGTTCTCTGCTGTGGCAATGTCAAACAAACAGTTGTGGAAGAGATCGGTGATAAGATCCTCTTTGTAACCGGCCTCCAACTTGAAATCGAGTGAGTAGGTGACAAGTGTACGAACCAAACCAAACAGACCAATAAGTACATAGTCTGGCTGGTAGTAGTTGGAAGATTCGACAACTGGATGTGTCTTGATCATTATTACCAGTTGTTGGAGGAGCTCGCCAAAGTTGTTGACAGATCCACCTGCAACACCATTGCAACTGTCACGAACAAGATATCCCAGCAGTTGGAAGAATTGATTGCAACTGAAAGAGTATCGATCGGATCCTACAATGACAGAGAGAAGTGAGAGACATTGGTGTAAAAAGAATTCATGAGCTTTAGTACTGAATTGGCAGATACTCAAGATGCGGTTGAACACGGAATCACGGATGGTGTAGTCACTGCTGTCGAGAATCAAGAGGGACAACCACTTGTTGAAATCCTTTCTGTTGAAAAGCTGGTCCATCTGAGCGGGTTGGACAACCAATGATTGAATGAGAAGAAAGATACTCTGGATGACATCTCCATCGTCGGTGAGGTGCTGGATCATCATATCTTCCCCTTGAACAGTTGGCGCGGTTTGATTCCAAGCGAGATCCATCAAGCGATTCAAAAAGGTGGCAGCTGAAAAGTTGGAAACTTTGGCAGTGGAGATAAAGGCGAGGTTGATGGTTGTGGTGTTTGAGAAATCGACAACCAACAGCACAATGATCTTCAATAGGAGCGAGAGACATCTCTTTCTCTTGGCACCCTTGCTTTCGTGTTGGAGATCCACTTGCATGAGGATTTTGACCAACTGGGTTAGACCGCCAGTGGCAATGAAACGGTTACGCCACTCATAGTTGTTGTCTTCAAGCTGTACAAAGTTCTCAATGATCAAGAGCGAATAGAGTAACTTGAATACGGAGGAGTGGTCGAGTAGGTGCTCCCAGTTGGGTGAGTTCTTTTGGTCGGCTGGAATGTTGGACAACAAGTCAAAGATCTGACGATTCACTGGGAGGAGAATGAGAACTTCCCATACGGTTGGGGCAATCTCCTCGATCGACAACAACGAGAAGAGTAGACCGAATTTACTCTGGTCGAAATTGATGGTGATTGGCTGCACGTCGTCTTGGATTCGAGGTTCGGCCAACTCGTTGAAGAGAATGGTGTCGTGATTGGCCACGCGATAGTCTTCGAGTGTCTCGTAGTCGAATTGCAACACCTTGGTATTGTGAACCAAATAGAGAGCACCGGGATGGATGTTGATTTGCTTACCCAATCTTGCCTTGATTTGGCCAATAGTCTCGTTGCTTCTGATCTGCATTTGCAAACGACTCTTTTGATTGTTAAAGTGGACGGTGATGGTCGGCGAGAAATTCTTTTTGAAAGAGTCTTTGATTCTCGAACCGAAACCCTCGAGGTAGGTTTGTATCAAAGCCAATGTTCTATTAACAAGAATTCGATCAGTGTTATTCAACACACCAGTATCAGTTGGAATATTCGAGAGATTTGAAATACATGTAGTAAGGAATTCATCGCCTTTATCCTTATCTTGTGTTGTCATCTGTGTTTCATAAAAAAAATAATTAATAAATTGATTCTTTAAAACAACTTTAATAAAATTAAGAAGAAAACTTACAAATTTATACAAATCAATAATGAATGAAATGACTTCTTTGCCAACTTCTTCATTTTCATCTTCAAGAACGATTCTCCAAAGATTCTCTACACCTATATAATTTTTACTAATAATAATAATAATAATAATGAAAAAAATATGAATTAGAAATAAATAATGATGGTGAATATTGTTTATGATAAAAATATACATACGGTCCTCTGTCACGATTAACAGCTCTCATACAATTGATATATAATGTAGCACCAGATAATTCCAAATTGTTAAATGGAATCTCATTGTATTTCTCCAAAAAGTATAAATGATTTTGTTCCTAAAAATAATTTAAAAATATTAGTAATCAAACTTTTCATATAAATATTCTATTAATAATTACTTGGAAACAGAGTGATCTTTCAATCCATCTAAAGAATAAATCTCTATCTTTGGTAGAGATTGAATCTACAACGTAGACATGCCAGAGAACATCGATGTTTCCGTTGGTCGGTAGTATATCGGATTTCTCCCAGATGAAGCTAATGAAGCTTAGGAACTCGTTCATTTGCTCAGAGTGCGAATGACGACCGTAGAGGATGGTGTCACCAAGCTCGTCGACTATCATCATTCCCTCGTTGTTGATAGCTACTTTGCATTGCTCTTTGTAGTATTCGAGGTGAGCAAAGAACTTGTCAATCAGTCCCATCTCTCGGTTGATGTGATCGATGATGGCAGCCGATCCTTCGTGGCTGTTCATTGGTTGATTCTTTTTCTGTCGTTCGGTGAAAATCGTGATAATATATTGAATCAAACGCAGTGAGAACAGCACGGATCGATGGTTCTCGATGTTCTCCAAGCACTTGTTGAGATATTCGTGACGTTGATGTTGGTGAAAGTACAGTGCATCTTGGAGGTGAACCAAAGCCTGGTGAGTCAACTCTGGTGAAATAGCTGAAACAACCATCTCACCTGTTGTTGGACTACTAGAACCACCACTGTTGTTGTTGTTGTTGCTATTATTGTCGTTGTCAATGTTTACCAACAACTCTTTCTTTTGTTGTTGTTGTGGTGGTGGTTGGTCTTGTTGTTGTTGTTGGTCATTGTTGTTGTTGTTATCATCTTGATTGTCGATATTTATATTATTATCTTGAAGGAGTGACCAAAAGATTTCCAGACCACGAACAGCTGTAGTTTCACGAGAATCGTCGATACCAATGTTGCCACCAACATTATTGCCATTGTTGTTTCCACCCATGAACTGGAAACGGTTCTGAGTGAGACAGGCAATCAGCTGCAAGGTCTGAGTGGTGTAGTGTTCGAGAGGGATCTCCTTGATCTTATTAAAGAGATACTCTATATCTGAGGTGGGGAGCAACGGTGCAATATTTCCAATAGTGTCATAGATTACATTTTCAATCGTTTCATGTTTACCCTCGGCAGCACTCCACATAAGATCGAGGTACTTACGCTGGAACGCCTTCTTCTCTGCCAAAAATTTTAAAATATCTGTACATTTTTGAAGTAATTGAATATGCATAGTCTCACCAAACAAAAGTTCTACAATTTTGTTTTCTCTGATCCACTCCACAACTCTCCTAATAAAAATAAAAAAAATAATAAGTATTTTGTGTAACTGTACTATTAAAACAATAATAATAATAACTTACTCTGGAGAACAATAGGGATATTGTCTGGTATAAGCATGATAAGATTCAAACTTGGTGAAACGGATTATATCATTTAAACCTGCATTTCTCTTCTCGAGAGATACAGACTTGAAACACTTGAGAGCAATATCCATACTGTAGAGTTGGATCATCATTGTAAATGGATTCTCTGTGATGTTTGATACAATACTGTTGAGATATTTCAAACAAAAATCCAAATCTTTCTTGCTTTCATTCTTGAACTCCTCGTCTGGTGTCGACAAAATTCTATTAACCACAAGCTTTATAAACTCCTCTACCTCTGCATCTGGTTCATCAATTGTATTCTTTTTTGTAAACTATAAAATTATAAATATATTAATATATATAGATATTTGAATTTCTTTATCTGCCTCTTACCTTTTTCAAAGTACCAAGTAATCTCTTTAAATTATCGAAAGATCCCTTATGATTTTTAATCTTTTCCTTCAAGAGCAAAACACCTTCATGTTGACCAAAATAGACTGCAAGTTGATTGGATATCTAATAGCGTAGTTTCAAGCTAATTAATATGGATTGAAATATACGAAAATTGATGAATTTAATTTGATGGATAATACAAACCTTGTTTGGGAGTTCAACATATTCTTGATTATATCTATATTCATTGTTCCTTTGGAATGGTTTTGGTGAGAAAATATTCATTAAAACCTTAAGATACTCATTGGGATTATCGTCTTTGGCAATCTTCTTTAAGGAAATAGCTATACAAATCTGAAAGAAAGTCCGGACTTTGACTGCCAGTTCAGAGGATTGTGTCCTACAAAAATAAAAATAAAAGAGAGAAATTTTTTTGAATTTTTTTTTTGAATTTTTTTTTTTTGATTAATAAATTTGATTAAAATTTTAATTTAAATTTATGTTTGTTTTTTTTTTTTTTTTTGAAGGCTTTGATCTTCACTATTGATGATATGATGATGATGATGATAGATGTAATACATATGATAATGTTGATATGTGTGCTTTCTCTCACTTTCTCTCTCTATCTCCTCTCCTCTCAGCTCTACACTTCTCACTCTTTTGATGTGTGTGTTATTTTTTTTAAAATCAACTTACAATTTCCACCATAGGGCTTCAACCAACTCTGGTAACTTCTCGATACTCTTGAACTCTTCGAGTGGTGTCAAATCGGGTGCTGGTTCACCAACTACAGGTTTAGTTGATCCATTCTTAATCAGATAGTCAAGAGCCTCCAATAATTCTCTAAGTTCGACGGCTATTCATTGTAATTTAAGAAAGTATTAATACTTTGATGTTCGAATGATTCTCTTTATATGTATACCTACAGCTTTTAATCAAATCTGTAAAATATCGTATATCGTTGATCATAATTTAAATCTTTACTATATAAATAGAATGAAAGAGAGAAGGAATGAATAATAAAAGAAAGTAAAGAATATTGTGTATTAATAATTAAGGTTGTTTTTGTTTATAAAATGATTATAATTACTTGTTGTTTTTTTATTATTATATTATTATTTTTAATTTTAATTTTCTACAGTGTAAAATATATATATAATAGTTTTTGGTTGTTTGAATGATGATTGAACTTCTTAAACAAAAAAATCTATTTGACAACTACACTGCTGCTGCGACTAATATTATATATATAATTTTAATTTAATTTAATATTTGGTTATTAATTTAAATTAAGCTATACCTTTGAGGGTTGGTTTAAATAGATTAATTAAAAAAAAAAAAATTTAAAAAAAAAAAAAAGGTGAGTTGATTTGATTTTTAGGTTGGGTTGAAGATGTATTTTAAAAGTGGAGCAAGCAAAATTAAGAGAGTGAGAAGTGAAGAAAAGTCTACTGATTTAAATAATTAGAAAAAGGAAAAGAGAGTGATAAGAACCTGTTAGTTTACAAACAAACAAAAAAAAGAGAAAAGAGGTGGCAAGTTGTGTGTAAAGTGTGAGTGTTTAGTTGAGAATGAATGAATGAGTTGAAGTTATAAAGTTGTTTTGAATTTAAAAGTTAAAGTTAGTGTTAGTGTTTGTTTTGGTTTTGTATTGTTTTGTTGTGAAACAAACTAAACAAACAATGTTATAGAATGTTATGGAATATTAACTAAGAATGTATAAATTGAGATGATTGTTATTGCTTTGTTTACACACACCATCCAAAATAAAATAAAAACAAAAAAAAAAAAATTGTTTGAACACAATAAAAAAACAAGAATTAATTTGAAAAAAAAAAAATTGAACAAAAATCTTTTTATTAAACTTTAAATTTCAAACAACATTGAGGAGTATTTTTTTTTTTCTTAGTACCCAACAGTAAATTCTGAATATTAATTAACCAAAACAAATATTTGTTTTTTTTTTTTTAATTAATTTTAAAATTCTTTGAAAAACATCACTTTTATTTTATATCTTCCTAAGATATAATTGTATTTTTTAAAAAAGTTATTGATTTAAGATCATATCAGTGATTTTCTTTGTCGATTTACTTTTCTTCCTTCAAAAAAATACTTCAATTTCCCAGGTTTTGAAAAAATTAAAAAACAAGGTTTTAATTCCACACTTGCAAATATATAAATTGAAAAAAATGTGATAAATAAATTTAATTGTTTTTTTATTTATTTATTACCAAAAAAAAATACTAACACTAACCTAACTGTAGTGTATTTTTTAATCTAATAAGTTTTCTCGTTAACTTGACTATAATTTTTTTTATAGTATTTTATTTTATTTTATTTTATTTTTGCAATTTATAAATGTTCGGAAATAAAAACAATGATATAAATGGTAATAATATTAATAATGATAACAATAATGTAAATATCAATAGTAGTAATAATAATAATAATAATAATAATAATAATAATAATAATAATAGTAATAGCAATAATAACAATATGAATATTAATAGTAATAGTGCAAACAATAAAAACAGTAAAAGCAAAAACAACAATAGTATATTAAATAGATATCTTTTTACCAAGAATAATAGCAGTGCTAGTAATAGAATGAATAGAAATAGTCCAATTATTAATTTTAGAGGTGATGGTGGTAGAACTAAAAGAGGAAGTGGTTTTGTTAGTGTAGAGATGAATGATGCTGTAAATTTTACGAGAACAACAGACGATTATGATGATTTTGATGACTATGATGATGATGAACAACAACCACTTGAATATTTACAGAACAGTGATGGTAGTATTACAAAAGCAGCTGCACCAACCGAGGAGAGATCTTCGTTGGGCGAGGTAATTGCATCACTCCTACTGTGGTGCTATTCGGAGCGTGATACAAAGTGTGCACCCGTTGGTAACTTCCTATCGAGTGTATTCGATCACTATCACCTAACAAACTACCAAATCAATCAACTATTTGAATCACATCCACTCTGTAACTATAGATCACACTATGACATTGCCATTGACAGCAGCAGCAACAATAACAACAACATCATCAGTAGTCTAAGTAAAATCAATGAAATCAATGAAAATGGTAGTATTATCAATAGTAACATTAGCATCAGTCATATTGGTAGTAAGATAGATGATCCTACAGCAAACTACACTGAAATCTATAATAATACATTCTTGAAAAGATTAAGTTCAAATGAATCTACCGCCAAGATATTATCGGAAATTAAATTGTAAGTGTTGTGTTGTTGTATTGCTACAAATCAATATAGTACTTACTCTCAATTTTCGTTTAATTAGATATTCTTATAATTTGGAAAGAGAGATTAGAGAATATCTGAATAGTGACTTTGAGGATGACTTTGAAACATTCATTGTAGATAAAGGTCAACAGTTTCAAATGCAGCTCTCAAAGTTTGTAAATAATATATATCTAGACTGGAGGAAAGAGGATAGAAACAGAATCATTGAGTCTGTTGAATCAATCATTTTAATAAGATTATTTGACTTGTATGTATTTATTTTTTAGAAAGATTATCTAGTTTGTAACTAATTGATTGATGAAAACAATAAACAATAATAATAGAATCTGTCCAATTAATAAAGAAAAAGACAATGAAATTAAATATGCTATCAATTTCCTTAAAGTAAAACCAAAGGATTTCCTGGAGTTGGATCCAGTGCATTTGAAGAACATCAAATGGGAGTCTGCCATCGTTGAACTCTCACACATCAATCTCTATCAAACGCCGAGAGACAAGATCATGTGTCTTCTCAGATTCTCTCGTATCATCTCACAGGGACTTAAAGAATCTGGAAAGTCATTCGGTGCCGACGAGTTTATCAATTGTTTAGTCTATGTAGTCATTCAAACAAATCCTGCCTATCTCTATTCCAATATCAAGTAAGTATCAAATCAATACCCAATATATAACTATTAAACTTCATGAAGTTTTCCTAACAATCACAATTATTATTATTACTATTAGATATATTGAAATATTTAGATCTCAAGATTTACTATTGTCGGAGGCAGCATATTATTTCGTAACATTGTCATCTGCTATGACATTTATTACAAACAAATTCCATGAGATGTTATCACAATCTCAGATCAATAGTTTGAGTGTTAGTAGCAGTGGTGTTGTTTCACCAAGAGATGAAGATGGCAGTATGGTTGGTGAGACTTTGGTTAGAACCAACAGTACTATATCATTCAAGTTGGATAACTATCCGTCTTTGACAAAATCAATAGAATCGATTGAATCCTTGATGAATGACTCAACTGTTAGAGAATCCAACGGTGAAGGTAGTGATAATGGGGGAGATCAACAATCGGCTATCTACAATAACATTGAAGATGAACCCATTCACAAAGAGATTCAAGAGAAAGGCATGGAAATACTTTCAACCGTTGTAAACTTGGCTATTTCTAATGGTTATGATTCTAGGATTCGTTCGGGTCTGATGCGTTTCGCAACCAAGTTGAATCCTGTGGAAGGTGAGCTAGTGTTGATCGTCATGGAGGGTGTCATCGGTAAGACGCTTGTCGACTCTGTGTCCAACAACAAGTCTAGCACCATCAAGAATCTCTTTGAGCGAACCACTTCCAACTATCGTGGATTCAAGATTGGAATTGCTGCTCTCACTGGTGGAACGTTGTTGGCCATAGGAGGACTGGTTGCCGCCCCTGTGATTGGTGCCGCACTCCACTTGATTGGTGCAACAGCGGTACTCTCTGCTTTGTCGGCAGCGGGAATAAGTGGATCCGCTCTGACATCACTGTTGTTTGGTGCAGCCGGTGCCACCATCACTGCCGAGCACGTCAAGAAACATACTTCGGGCATTGAGGAACTCACCATCAAAAAGGTAAACGAGACATTCGGATTGCATGTGGTAATCGGTGCATTAGGATGGATTGAGAATCCAGCTGATTCCGGTAAGGAGGACATGACACTATGGGAACAGAGTCTGACATCCGGTGTCAACTGTCTCGGCGAAGTCTACACCGTTGCATGGGAGACAAAGCTACTCAATCAACTCTATGAATCTCTAAAGAACTACAAGAAACAGGTAGAGGATAACAGTACATTTGCCAAGTTCACTTCGAGAATGCTACACGATGCTATCTTGCCGAGTGCCACTATCTTGGAAGCGGCATCACTTATAAAGACATGCTGGGGAACGGTGAAGGAGAGTGCACAAAAGGCAGGCCAAGTTTTGGCAGATGAAATACTGTCATCCGCTCGTTTTGGAAAGCGACCAATAACACTGGTGGGTGTCTCCATGGGCAGTAGTTTGATATACTTTTGTTTGTTGGAGCTGATTGCCAAGAAGGCATACGGTATGATTGAGAATGTAGTATTTATCGGTGCTCCTGTGCCCAGTAATCTCACGACTTGGGTCAAGATTAGAAAGATCGTATCAGGCAGACTAGTGAATTGCTACTCACCAGACGACATACTATTGCAATACTGCTACGAATCCAACAGTATGCCAGATGAAAGAAACTATCTATCAGCTGGATTCGCACCGATTCGTATCAACAAAGAAGAAGTACATTCATTCAGCTCTGTATTTGGTGAAGGTGTATTTTCAAGACAAGATCATCAATTAGATAAACTTTCAAGTAACAACAATAATAATGATAATGTAGAGATGATAGAATCAGATAAATCAACAGTAGCGACAACTACTACAACCTCTACAATAACCAATAGCCCCAACAACATCACAGAATCATTGATTAATAGTAAAGTAATCAATGAACAACCAGAGGAATATATTAAATCGGGTATAAAGAATTCAAGAGAGATCCTAATGTCATCAAGAGTATCACCAAAACAAAAACACCAAGAATATTCAAACAAGAGTATGTTTTATACATAACCACATACATGGTTTCTTAAAGAACGATGATTTACTTACAAAATTATTATTTTTATTTTAATTATTACCGTAGAAACACAATATTATGTAAATATGATTGAGAATGTAGATGTTAGAGCAACTATAACATCACATTTAGATTACCAAAAAGAGAGTGTCCTTAAAAAGATTTTCTCTCATGTAAATATTAATTACTCTGCAGAATGTAATCCATTCCTTGTAGTAAAAGAAATATAGCATTATAACAACAACAACTAAATAATAGCGCTATACTTTCAATATATATAACCAATGATATTTATCACAAATCAATACAACTTTATCAAATAAAAATGAATATATATGTATACTTTGTAAATAAACATTTATTTAAAAAAAAAAAAGAAGACAAGTGTTTCTTCTAGTTGTTGAAATAAATAAAAAAGATCTAGCTAGTTATATGATTTAAAAGAAAATGTATATTTATTGTAATTTCCTGTTGTTGGTTTAATTATTTGATTGATTCGATTTGTTTGTTTGTTTAAAGTCAGAGAGAAGATTATTAATCATTCATAATCATAAAGGATCAAAGGTCCTCCAACAAAGGAGGTCCTTTGGAACGATTTCATCTTTTGTATCATCATGAACAAACAAAACAAATCTGTGAGAGATAGAAACAAATAATAAAGTACTACTTGTTTAATTAATAATAAACTATTAATCAAGAAAGTATTTACAAATTATAACTATAAATTTCACAGTGAGCTTTTATTGTTATTATAAATCAAACTTTTTTTTTTCAAGTAACTTTTAAAAAAAAAAAAAAAAAAGTTGTGAATATTAAAAAAATTAAATAAAGATTCTAATTATTAAAGATGTTTTTTTTTTTTTTTTTTTGAATCAATGTAAAGAGTTATTGAACTAATTAAATCTAAGATATTAAAGTGTGTATAATTATGGATAAACTGTTGATCTATTTAATTGAATACCCTTCAAAACTCACAAATTCTTAGGAATTTCAATTTTTTTTATTTATTTTTTAAAATAAATATTTTGTTTTTTTTTTTTATCAATTTTGTTTGATTGAGAAGTTTTTTCAATTAACACAAAAATAATCCATCGTAACGTACTTTATTTTTTATATTAATCACACAGTACTATTTTTGAATATATTTATTTATATATTTATTTCACTGTTTTATTACATTATTTATATTTGATTTTATAATAGTAATAATAAAAGAAAAAGAAAAGTAATAATGCCTTCTGGAAACGGTGCTCGTGCTCAACAAAAGAGAGAGAGAAATCTCAAGAAAGCCGCTGGTGAATCAAAGGGAAAGAGTCAATTGAAAACAAATGAAGCTGCCAAGAGCATCATGTGCAACGTTTGCAGAGCTTCATTCTTGTGTACCACCAAAGAACCAGAGTTAAGACAACACGCCGAGAATAAACATGCTGGAAGAGCTTTCGCTGATTGTTTCCAACTTGGTGCTTAAACTCCATCTACTATCGCGGCGCATACTCGATTCGAATGCATTTTTTTTAAAATATTTTTAAAATCATCAAAACACAAGAAGGTAACATTGGAGTAATAATAGAAGGGAAGAGAAGAGAGAAAGAGAGAGAGTAGATAGAAGGTAGAGTGAGGATAGCAGAGTGAAGAGAGCAGAGAGAGTCATTTAAAATAAAATGAAAAAGAAGTTGAATCTAAACTAACAAATATTCTTAATGTAGAAATATAATTTTTTTAACACAATTGAAGAGCTAAAAGTTAACTTTTATTGAACTGTAAATCTTTAAATCCAACAAAATAATAAATAGAAAGTTATCAATCACGATTCATACCAACACAGTGAGAATAGATTCTAAATGTCTGAAGAGTTACTTGAATTGAGGAATATATACAACTTTTAATTATTTTATTTAGAAAATATAAGGGATACCTTGTAGTTTGTTTGTGTATTGAATTTTGCTATTTTTTGTCAAGATTGATTCAATACGAATCTAGAGTTTTCCTTATCTTCAAAATCAATTTTCTTAGAGTGTTGTAACTGTTCATATATGTTTTGTGATCACTTTTGAATTGTTGATTTAATATTAAAATGTTTGATAAATCTCTTATTCTGTTTATATGATCACGCAAGTCACATGTGACATTCAAGACAATAAAAAAAATTGTTTTCTTAAATAGGTAGACTAATGTTTCGAATCATATTAACGATCGCACATCTGGTAGTAATATTCAAGATGTTAAAGAAATCTATATAAACATAAAAGATAAAAATCTTTGAATATCATAGTAGCTACATTAAATTTTATTGAAATTGAGCTTAGTCGAATATTTATCAATAAGTAAAGTTATATTATTATACAATTTTTATTAATTAGAATTAAAGAAAGTTGATATTTCTTTTAAAATCTTCCCATTCTATAATCCATGAAAGCTTGTTTAATTTCTTCTTCAGAGTTCATTACACTATTAATTTCAATTGTAAAAGGTTATGTTAATAAATTGTTGTTGATATGATATTATTTGATTTATAATTTGTGTTATAATACATACAAAGGACCATGTTGAACCACTCTTTCTTTGATTGGCTTGCCGGCCACCAAAAGGAAACGACAACCACCGTCAGAGGTGACCTCAATTTGAGTTTTACCACCACTTGCATCTAAAATTGCGATTTGACCTTTTTCCACTTTCTTCATATTTCCTTTTGGACCAAAGAAACCACTTCCTTCAAATACATAGGCGAATGATGTGTGTTCAGTTGGAATCTCTTCGACAAATGATTGTGCTGAAGCGATGGTAACATCGAGGTAAAGTGGGTCTGTAACGATGCCATCTACAGGACCTCTGGTTTGTTTATAGTTACCAGCAATTACTTTGATTTGATTTCCATTGACCTCTTTGACAACTGGGATCTTGGATGGTGGAATATCTTGATATCTTGGTTCTATCATTTTATCTTTTGCAGGTAACTTTTGGTAATTTATTAATATTACAAATTGTTATTTTATATAATAATATCCTTTACTTACGTTAACCCACAACTGATAACCAAAAACTAATCCTTTATCTTGCTTTGGCATCTCAGAGTGTACTATACCACGACCGGCAGTCATCCACTGTACACTTCCAGGTGTAAGAAGTCCACGATTACCCTTATTATCTTTATGTTCGAATGAACCTTCAATCATATATGTAACTGTTTCGAATCCACGATGAGGGTCTATAGAAATGAAATATTAATAAATAAAATGAAAATAGGAATGAATTTATTAAAACTTACGCTCAGGAAAACCAGCCATATAATCATTTGGATTATCATTCCTAAATTCATCCAACATTAAGAATGGATCGCTAGAATATTAATTTTTAATTGTTAATATATTTAATATGGCTATCTATAAATATACTTACAGTGATGCAATAGAACCACCAATGATTCTCTTTAACTTCACACCTGCACCGTCAGATGTTGCAATACCATTTGCTATCTTTGAAACAATTCTTGAAGTCATTTTTTTATCAAGTATGAAAATAATTATTTGAATGTGTATGTACTTTTATTACTAATATAAAGTGTATGTATATTTTAAAATTAACGAATGAATTACATTATCCTAAATTTGAGTTTAAATAATTATTCAAAATGGTTACAAAATAAAAAAAGTTTTAATTTAGATTTGAAAAAATTTGGGTTTCATTCTTGAATCTTTTGTTAAAGCTCGAGAATGATTTTCAAGAATTTTTTTTGCATGTTTAAATTGAATCCGGAATGCTGCTATTGTTTTTGCAAAACATTTTTATTTTAAATTTTATTTATTTATTTAATTAAGTAATATAAATGTAGAGGTCATAATAAATAGAGCAACTATAAACCATGATATCTTATCTTGTGTTGTTGTTGTTCCGTCGGTGGTTGTACCCTCATCTGTTGTTGATAGTGTCGTTGGCGAACTTGTAGCACTCGAAGTTGTAAGTGAAGGTGAACTGGTTGTATTGCTCGTTGTTTCTGGTGTCGATGTTGCTGTAGATGTTGATGTTGATGTTGATGTTCCTGTGGATGTAGATGTAGATGTAGATGTAGATGTTGCTGTTGTGCTAGATGTTGTTGGTTCTGTCGGTTTATCTGTTGTTGTATCTATATTTACAAATAAATAAATAATTCAAATATGTAAGTATGTGCATTCATTATATATTTATAAATATCATAGATATAGTAAATCATTATGATAGTAAATTCAATCGAAAATAAATGAAATTTAATATGTGTTAACCAAAATATACCTATTGGAGTAGAGGAAGTACTGACTTCAGGAACAGATGTTTCTTTTGGTGATGTTGTTGTTGGTTGATTAGTGGCTGGTGGAATTGGGGCAGAAGGTGTAGAAGGTGATGGTGATGGTTGTGAGGGCGATGGTGAAGGTGAAGGCTGTGAAGGTGATGGTGAAGGTGATGGTTGTGAGGGCGATGGTGAAGGTGATGGTTCTGAAGGTGATGGTGAAGGTGATGGTTGTGAAGGTGAAGGTGATGGTGTATTACCTGTTGTCGTTGGTGGCATAGATCCTAATATTAAATGATTAATTATTAATTTTATCAATAGTTATTTTTTAATATAAACATACCTTTACTAAACATTGATAATAAACCAACAAAACCTGCGTTATAATCGGTTGCAACTTCATTTGTTATATAATTGGTACGGTCGTCTGTGTATGCTCCATTCTCATCGGGACCTCCTACTAGAGCACCAGTTAGTATGTGTTTGTTGTTGACTGGGTTGTTGATGTCGTTTGTTGTGGAACCGTGTGCTGCACGATGATGAGGATTGATTGGCATCTTTGGTCCCATACCGACAACGAACGACTGACCATTGGGATTGTCACCCAAAATATAACCGAGTTGTGATTTGGCAAAGTTTACATATTTATCACCACCATATACACTGGCTACGAATGCAGCGCTAGCAGCATACCTACACGGTCCCCATTTGTCATAGAAAGCCAGTCCATTCGTTCCAGTGTACTTAATACTGCCACCAGGTAACCAACTATTGAGATTGTCTTCCATTCCACTCTTGTAGATATCCTTAGAGGTTAGCTGGTAGAGCAGTAGCGAGCAACCCGGTGCTTTGTTATCCCAACTCAAAGGTGGATTTCCCCAATAGTTCAATCCATAGTTGGCGTAGTACTGTTCTGCAGTGGCCAGGTAGGAAGCAGATCCAGTTGCTTTATACATCCAAATCGAACCCCAAACAATTTCATCCTTGTAGTTGCTTGAATGGTAGAAGCTGTCTGCCTCTGGAATGCTATCTGAGTACTTTCCTTGGTAGTTCATTCCAAAGCTGTAGAGTTTGGCTGCATGACTCAGACAGCTCGATGAATAGCTTGAATCTATTCCTTTCCAGATAATTGAGGCAGAGGCCAATGCGGAGGCAGCCTCCATAACAACGTCGGTTCCAGGTTTGTTGGTATTCAAAGTGAAGACTGGACGCGCCATGTTGATCATTTCAGGTGGTCCCCAGAATGAGTGATCCGTATTTCCATCTGCCACTTGAGCAACGAATGTATTGTCAGAGGTATGACATGCCATAATGAAGTCTGTACCCCATTTAATGGTATCTAGGTAGAGTTGAGTTTGTCCACAGGATTGGATGTTAGCTTGTGCTTCTAAGAAACCAAGTGATAGCATTGTCATTGAAAATGACATAGGAAATAGAAATTTAACACCATCTCCAGCATCAAAATAACCTTTGGACAGATCACCATCTCCATCTGCATTTTTACCACCACTAGAGTCACCCAGCACTGAGTTGCCACGCCATGGAATATCGCTATCCGGTAATCTTCCAGCTCTATTCGCTTTGTAAAACATCAAAGATTGTTTCAAATATTCACAATAATCTTGTCCATTTACAGAAACTAATGATATGATTAATAACAATAGTATTGATACTATAATTTTAATTGTTTTCATAATTAATTTATATTTATTTGTATTATTATTATTTTATTTTTAACAAAGTATTTCTTTATTCAATAATAAAAAAAATTGTAAGAGGAAAAAAACTTTACAAAAAACCTATTTCTCAATAAATCTCTTAAGATTTCTTAGAGATACGAAATTGTAGGTTCTTTCTTGAAAGAGCCAACCCGGCCAACACTTCAGTAACAATTTCATCTCTAAGAATGAAAAAATAATTAAAAACTATTTTTTAAAAAATTATTTAGTTTTCCTCAGATCTTGTGGACTTTAAATTATTTTTTTCAGATCTGGAATTTTATTTTTTTTTAAAAAAAACAAAGCACAAAAAAAAAAATTAAATCTTATTAAAAAATATTATTTTAATAATAAGAGAAATCAATAAATTTTATAAAACTATTCTATTATTATAATATAATAAAATGAAAAGAAAAAAATATTTGAAAAATAAAATTTTTAAAAATTTATATAATTAATGAATTTTCTCTGTGGTAAACAAAAAATACAGAAAAAAAATATTTCATTGTTGATTTTATTTTTATGTGGATTGCAATGTCTTTTTTTTTTATGACAATGATGGGGTGATATATTTAATTTTTAATAGAGATAAAAAATATGTAAAGTTTATCATCTTTTCTCTTCACTTGCAATGAAATTCAATTTAGATAGTGAACATGAATCATTCTGACTTTTGGTGGTGTGAAACGACTTGAAATATCTAATCATTTTATGAATTATTTATCATTTTACAATCTATGTATTTATAAATTTAAATAATAAAAAAAAAGATAGTTTCTTATAAATATTAATTTAAAATAGTATATAAAAATTTATTTATTTTTTGTAATTTTATTTAAAAATTTTAAAATTTGTATTTTTATTAAAACAAAATATTATTTAATCTATAATAAGAATAATAAAAAATGAATCAATCAAGTGATAATTATTATTATCAATCAAACTCTCATAGTCCAACACAATCGATTCCACCATTTGCACTTTCTTCAAAGATCTTTGAGGATTATAATAATGTTGGAATTCATTATGAATCCAACTCTAAACAAATCGATCCCGATGCACAATCATTTTTCAATGAGCATATGGAAAAGATTTTGGACTCCGAATTAAAAGATTCTCAGAATTTACAAATTGTATCAGAGGATCTACCTTTTTCAAGTAAATATTATTCATCTCAACAAAACCATCAAATTGTTCCAGTTGTTCATTCTGTTCCAACTCCTACTATTTTAACTTCAAGATCCAACTCTCCAATAATTATTCCTTCTCAGAATATTCAACAAATGAATCCAAATTCTCAATATCATCAAAATACACCAAATCAATCACAATCAGATCAACAACAATTAAACTATTCTGAAAATAATATATGTTATTATCAATATATGAATGATCAAGAAAAGATGTCAGTATCAAATCATTATTGTAAAGTAAGTTAATACATATATTTAAAAATAATAAAATACAAATTTTAATAAATTTTTTTTTTTTAAAGATTCTTCAACTATCTACTCAATTATTTAATATGACCAAGATTGTTTACTCAAATCCATATATTACAGATGAGGAAATGGATTTGCTAATGGGATATAGTGCTGGTGCACAATTTGAAATTAATTCACTAAAGTCGATTATTGAAAAAAAGAAATATTCAAATTATACTCAACAAAACTATCATTATTCTCAATCTCCCAATGGTGCAACCATTTCCAATCCCCATGATTATAACTATCAGATGAATGACCATCCTTGCTCTGAAACTATTAAAGATGGTGCCAGTGTTCATACCACTCCAAAAACTAAAACCAAATCGAAAAGTAGTCCCTCTAGTTCCAACCCTAGAAACTCTCCAACCTATATAAACTTAACTGAGAACTTGATCAAAGCACAAAATAAAAAGACCAAGAAATCCAGTTCACAAAACAGAGTCTGTGTGAATTGCAAAACCACCGATACACCGGAGTGGAGACGTGGACCCCAAGGTGCCAAAACTCTATGTAATGCCTGTGGTATCCGATACCGATTATCCAAACAAAAGACGAACGACCCTCAAATTCCCACCTCTGAAGATGAACAAACAAAGTCAACGATGTCTCAAATACCCAATCTTGTCTGCGGTGTAAATTTGTACAACAACCAAGTTCCAAACAACAATAACAACAATGTACCCAATATGTTATTGGGTAGCAGTCAAGAATTTAGTATTCCAATGGTCAAGTGTGAACAATATTGTATGACATCGGATGACCATACATTCTTGTATTCTGATTAAACAACCTATAAAATTTATTATTCCCAAAAGTAATTAACCTCCATACCAAAAAGATGAATTAATAAAATAATGAAAATATATAACTTTTGTTATTGTTATTATGACACTTATATATTTATTAATATCTTTTTTTTTTTTTTTTTGATTTGATTGATTTTATATAAAATCCAATTTGGAAATATATTTTAGAGATATTATTATTCCTTTTTTTAAGCTCTGTTTTCCAAATCTTTAACCTTGTATACACGAACCAACCAATGGAGTGAAGTGAAAGCTTCTTCGAGATAGGTAAGTTGGAAGTTCTTGTAACCGATCTCAACGTTTCTGACACGATCGTAACCGGATGGTTTACCATAGTCAGTGTTGATCTCAGAGAAACGGTAGTAGCAAAGCTTGTACATCAATGTGTTGAGCATCTTTGGTGAGGCACCCTTGTCGATACGGTAGTGTCCGTTGGCAAGATAGTCAGCCTCCTTGATCGATGGGTCGGTGGAACCACCGATACGGACCATCCAGAGGAACTTGTTGATATCGTCGGAGGAGTAACCAGTTAAACCACCAAAGATAACCAAAACATAGTCTACGTCGAGCTCCTTCATGAGTTTGTAGGCGTCTTCTTCGGAAGATGCGAATGCCTTACCGACCTGGGCAATGTGTGAGTTGTTCCAGGTGTTGTTGTCGACCAGTACAGTACGATTGGCCATCGCAGACAACTGATAACCATAATCCCACCATGACATGATACGTGCATCATCTGGGGTGTTTTGACCGATCCAACGATAGGCCTCACGGAAATCGTCGAAAATAATACGGGAACCGTCGTTTTGCTTGGCAGAGAGAACGATCGATGGTGAAGAGTAGGCCTCAGAGGTGACCCAGGTACAGTGGAATGCGTAGAGAACGAGGAGAACAGTGATGACACCGATCATGACATAGCTGGATTCCTTGGAGTTGTCGTTGGCATTGGCATTTCCAGTGGGGGTTGGCTCCTTGAGTTTACGAGTGTAGGTTTGGAGGGTCGATGAGATGGCGACGGCAGCCAAGACACAGGCAACCGGTGCCAAAACGAGCATCAAACGAACCATAACACCAGAGAAGTAGATCGAGGTGATACCGTAGAGGATCAAGAAGATGTTGGCGTCGGTCAACTTGGAGAAACAGAAGTAGAGACCGGCTGGGAACAAGAATACCAAGATGTGGAGATCGAAGAAGTACGATGCCCAGGTGGTTGGCTGATGCTCAGATACAGAGGCAATAATTGGGATGTTGTCACGAGCGTAGGTTGGATCCAAAAGTGAGTAGAAACGACCGGTCCATGGTGAAATGTAACCAGTGATGGTACCGATGACAAAGACACCAAAGGCAACAGAGAAGACAGTCATGATGGTCAAACGTTGGAGACGGGCAAATGCCTCAGTGGAAAGATGTGACTTGACCCAGTTGAGACCAGAGAACAATTGCAACAATCCGAAAACACCAATGGCAGCCATATGTTCAGACGATTGAACTGGTTGGAATCCAATGAAATTGATTTGCATCGAAAGAATAGTACCAATGACAAACAATGTTGAATAGGCAACATACAAACGATGTGAGTATCTTCCAGTCAACAACAATGCCAAAACATGTAATGGAATCAAATTAATAATGAATACATAACCACCCCATGCACTTGCCCTATATTATTTAAAAATTAATCATGATTAGTATTAGTGCCAGCAAAAAAAAAAATAGAGAATAAACTGTGATAATAGAGAGAGATAGTTACATGTAGAAGTAGGCGAGTGAACAAATGGCAGCCCAGAACAAACTACCGGTGTTGACGGATTTAACCCAACAGTAATAGGTGAAGATCAATGCGAAAATAGCAATACCTTCATTATCGAATGAACCAGCGACGGAACGAGAGATGTAACCTGGAACGATGGCAATCATGGCGGCGGCGACCAAACCAGTTTCGGTGTCCTTAATCTCCTTGGCAAACTTGTAGGTAACCATGGCGGTGTTCGAGGCGAACCATGGGGAGAGCAAAACACAAACGTTTCTAATGTTGACAGTGAGATTGAGTGAGTTCAAAACCCAGTGAACAGCAGCGGCAGTTGCCATCAAACCTGGATAGATGGTACCACCAACGATACGACCCAATGGATACCATGATCTCTCATCGAACCAATTTAAAAAGTTATAGAATCCTTCTGCTACCAAATATTTGGTTGAACGGAAATTGAAATATCTATTAAATTATCCAAGTTGTGTGTAATTTGTTAGTTAACTCTCCAATTCTACACTATTATCAAACTATGGTTGCCAACTATAATACTTACGGATCAAACTCATGAATTACAGATTCATAACGTAATACAGAGAATAAACGTGTTGAAAAAGCTGTTTATAATATCATAATAATAATAATTTACAAATAAGAGAGAATATTATTAATAATCTGTTTCATACAATGTATGTATTTGGATTCGAATTTTATCGATCATTCCACATAGACTAAATGAAAATGGGTGAATGACTGATTCAATCGGGTTGGAGTTGAAATTGATTTCTAAAATTTACCTAAAACATAGATTAATGATAAGATCAAGATCTTCAATAAGAACTCTTGATTTTGCTTTGATGCTGCAGAAGCACCAAATCCTGTTACCGATTTGGTATTGACAGTTGTGGTTGCCATTATCTATAAAAGTTTTTTTTTCTGTTACTACTAATTAATAACAAATATAAAAACCAATATTATTTAATTTGATGATGATGGTGATCCTCAATATAATTTAACAGCAAGGGGTTTCAAGGTCACTCTATAAATGAACTTTGAACATAAAAAAAAATTTACAAAAAAAATTTTTTAAAAAAAAAAATTAAGGATTTAATTTTTAAAAAAAGTACCTTGATGAACAAAAAAAAAAAAAGTGTCAACAAAACATTGACTCACACCATCACACAATCCACAATGACTCATCTTTTTTTGAACTTCCAAAATTTACAATAATAAAAAACCCACAACACCTCATTAAATAAATCTCAACATTTTAATTTCATTAAAAACGATACAAATAAATAAAAAAAACTGTAACATTATAATATTCACTATTTTTTTTAAGAATCAAACATATTTCTTTCAAAAAAAAAAAAAAAAAAAAAAAAGTTAATAATTTAAAAAGTAAAAGTAGTAGTGGTGGAGTAGCAGACCGATTTTTACCTTTGTATAATATATATACTATTTATAATAAAAAACATTAATAAAGAAACAGAACAGTAATAATAATAATGGCACAACCATTCGAAGATTGGTATAAAAGTATACCTATAGTTACGAGAATATATATGAGTGCATGTGTTGTTACATCTGTATTTGTATATCTAGATGTTATAAATCCACTGCAACTCTACCTTAATTTCCCAATCATATTCAACAAGTATGAAGTTTGGAGATTATTGACAACCTTTTTATTCTTTGATGAGATTGGTTTAAATTTCTTGTTTCATATGTATTTTTTGTAAGTGTTATAATTAGAAATCGATCGATCGATGATTGATTCACAGATGATAATGTGATGATGTGATGATGATGATGATTAACTCTTGATCACTTTATAACAATAGAGTAAGACACAGTAAGATGTTAGAGGAAGGTTCATTTAGAGGTAGAGCTGGTGATTATTTATTTATGTGGATTTTTGGTGCTGTTTTCTTGTTGGTATGTTAAAGAAAAAAAGAAGAATCACACAATAGTTAAGATATAGTTAGCAACTAACATTCATTTTCATTTCCATTTTAATAATAGATTATGAATGCATTCTTATTTTATACAAAAATATATACAAAGATATTATTTTTAGCACCATCATTAGCTTTTATGATTGTTTATATATGGAGTCGTAGAAATCCCAATATGCATATCAGTTTCCTTGGTTTGTTTACATTCAGTGCACCCTATTTACCTTGGGTTATTTTGGGTGTCAGCTATCTGATGGATCATAGTCTGGCATTTGACATCATGGGTATTGTTGTCGGTCATGTATATTACTACCTCGAGGATGTCTATCCACAGATTAGCAATCGTCGTATATTGAAAACACCTTCATTCATGTAAGTTAGTTAAACATTGTTAGCTTTTTTTTTTTTTTTTTTCAATTATTATTAATAATAATAATATTTATTTTTTTAAATAAAATAATAATAGTAAACAACTGTTTGATAATCCAAATCAAAGATATGAAGATATGGCACAGCAAGTTAGAGGAAGAAGACCTGCAGAACAACAACAACAACAACAGCAACAACAACAAGAAGAGGTGATAAATGATCCTGTTCATTAAAGAGTTTTTTTTATAATCAAAAAGAAATAAATTGTTAATAGGTCGCCAACACCACTTCGCTCGTAAACACAACTAAATTCCACCTTACAAAACAAAAAAAAAAAAAAAAAATAAAGGAAATGAATTTTCTGAATCATTTTTTAAATTTTTTACAACTTTTTAATTTTTATATTAATATGATTGATATACAAAAGAATAGAAAGTGTGTATTAACTAGAATCATAGTATTAATAAAAATGTCAAAAAAGCCTCTAGAGAAACAGCCACTGATATCAAAGTATAATAAGCATGTACGTGATATCATCATTATATACATTCTCACTTTTATGATTATATTGGGTTCTGCATCTTGTGCAATGACTATATTTCTCAATCTATTACCAAGTGTATGTACAGAGCAAGTAGATTTAAATCTATATTATTACTATATATTCTATATCAATAAACATATATATATTGACAGAGGTTGTATTGATCGATCGTTTTTTTAAAAGATCGCAACAGGTAAAGAGTTTCTACCGACAAAGTGTACGGTTATCAATCATTATGTGGTGGAACAGAAACACGTCGATGCAGATACATGTTTAGTTTTGAATCACAAGATATGGTGGTATCCTCTGCTGGGACAGAATGCATTCTATCATAACGTCGTCGAGAATGGCAATTACACAAACGACTCTGGCTCGAATGTTATTCCTCTTTTAGAGCTATTGTTATCAGACACGAGTGGCAGTATAGATAATAGCAGTAGTAGTTACTCTGGTACCTATAGCGGTTTTATGAGTGGAAGCTACAGCTACAGCAGCGAGAGTAGCGCTAGCAGCAGCAGCAGTGAAGGTCATCCCGACAGCAGCAGTAGCACAGTCTCTAATATCACAGGAATCAATTGTTTTCAAGGATTGTTTGAAGTTACCTACTCAATAGGTAATCAGACTACAATGTCAACCAATATCAGTGGTACTTGGAATAGTGAGAGAGAATGGGTTAAAGGTTATCTAAATGCATTCCCTGTATGTTGTTATTATTGTTTTTTTTTTAATCAATTCAATTCTATTCAATATACATACTTATTATTATTTTATTATTATTTATTAATTTTTAGATTTCAGATCATTCAAAGTGTTTCTATCAAGATGGAACGGAATTGAATGCCAATTGGTTTAGTGCACCCAAGTTTACAATCTCATCAGTTGTTTTAATATCGATTTCATTTTTATTCATTGTTGTTTCATTTGCGCTCGATGTTCATTTCATTAGGAAACACAGACTCTACGTACAAAAGAAAAAGATGATAGAACAACAACAAATTCAACAGCAATCACATCACTCCTCATACAATGTTATATCAAGTCCTATTATTGTTTAACCAGTTTTTTATTTATCTATTTTTATAATTATTATTATTATTTATTTAATTCATTATCTTATTCTATCTTTTGTTTTTAAAGTAATAGAATATGTTATATAATTGTATACACTCACACAACACACATCAGCTTATCTTATTTCTAACTTTAGAAAAATCAAAATCATCATCATCACACAATTAATCTTAAGTACAGAATTTTCGTTGTGTTGGAATGTGTGTTTAAACGATATTTTTGATGTGGTGGTGTGGTTTTATTGTGCAAGTTCAAGAAAAGTTGAAATGTATACATTTTCGTATTGGAAATGAACAGATAATGAATGTAGCAATCAATAATTCAGATATTATTATTATTATCACCATCGAATAATATTAATATTTATTTCATCATTTGTAATCTTTGTTTTGTTTTTTTTATTTATTAAAAGAAAAAAATGAAATTAACATTGTTTATAGTAATTATATCAACTATTACCATATGTTTATCATTGTCATGGTCAACCAATGCAAAAGAAAATATTTATCTGACATGCGGCGAATGCCTCGATACGATGCCACGTTTGGTCACTCTGTCACTTCCCAGACTTTTAAATAGTAAATTAAATTTTAATAATTTGGTGAGTGTCTGTGGTAGGTCTAAAGACAATGATTTTTACAGGGGATACTCTGCGACACTAAACAAGCCAATGCTTTTCATTGTAAGTTATAATTAAATTACATATCTTGATAATTAAATAAAATTCTAAACCTTTTTATTTTATTTTTTGTTAAACTTCCAGTGCGATCTATTTTTGGAGAGAGCCAACGATATCCAACATTTGGCAGACACAAATACATCAAATATTCATATTTGCAAAAATTTGAGATATTGTTAATAAATAAAAGTGTTGTTCTATGGTTTATAATTTATTGACCTGTACCATTAAATGATATTTATATTATTTCGATCATTATTTTTTCAGAAGTAATAAATTTTAAAAAGCGCGCGCAATTTTCAAATTATCCTTTCATCTATTCTTATCTAAATGAATATAACATTGTATCAATCAACTAATTTGGGATTGTTCCAAAGTACATCGTTAGTCGATGGCACTTTATATATACATAAAGTACAGTCTGGTGGTGGAAGTTCAAATGATGGTCGTAATCAAGTGAATCATCAACAACAACAACAACAGGTACAACAATACTCGAAGCTTGAGAATCAGTTGACTGTAGATCTAGAGGAAGAGTGGTTAGAGAGACAAGAGAACATCTTGCTCAACGATATCAATGCCAGAGTATCAAATACTTCGATACTTGGTGATCGTCCAAAGAAGTATATCATCGGTGTAATTAGTAACTCTGGCAATGGTAACAACAGCACCAAAGGAAAAGGCAAGAGAGCTCAACGTGATAGAAATCAATTTGCTACATCTTCAATTCGTAATGATGTTCATGAAGAGGAAGAGGAAGATGTTGAAGAGGAGGAAGAAGAACAAATAGATGAAGAAAGTATAACGGATCAAGAAGAAGAACAAGATGAAGAACAACCACAACAAGATAGAAGTGCAGAAGATCTAAGTATTGTATCAGATATGAATGAGTCGATAAATAATAATAATACAACAACATCGCCAGCAACAACAAATAATAATAGTAATAGATTCGAAACATTCTCCTATAGAAATCTATTGAGATTGGCTAGTAATGTTGAAGAGAGTATATCAGATATAGACGTTGAAACTACCGAATCATTGTCATCTCTAAACAACTCATCCATACACTCACAACAATCATCATTGATAACCAATCTCAATAATACAAGTAATTTGCAACAAAATAATAGTGAAAATCAAGAGGATATGGATATGTCTTGTATTAGTATGAATCAAAGCATAATGAATCAAAGTTTGAACCAATCAAGTCTAAACGATCAGTCGGCAATCAGTATGAACCAATCAGCAATCAGTATGAATCAATCGGCAATAAGTATGAATCAATCGGCTATTAGCATGAACCAGTCAGTGACTAACGATGAAGATTACGATGAACATTCGACATCATCTTCATTGCTGATCGACGATTTGGTAACAAACGAATTCTATATACAACAACAACAACAAATACTCTTACAAATAGCCGCACAAAACAATAGTCAACTTGTCAACGACAACGACCATCAAAACGATAGCTTCAATGGTGCTATTAATGAAAGTACAACAACAACAACTGATCACGATAGTAATTCAATGGATATTTCAATGTAAATCTAGTTAATATAAATATATAAAATGTTGTAGTATATAGTATAATTATAATTCATTTGCCAGTAGTTTATTTGTTATTATTGTTTTTTATTTATCTTTTGAAAAATTAAACAGATAGATTAGCCATTTGGGCAACTGGAACTGATGCATTTACTTCAACGTACTTACGTGGTGGATTTGGTCTGATTCTGTTGCATTCCATGTATTCCATGAATTGTCTTGGGATCTCACGAAGAGTCTCCTCGGCCAACATGTAGAATGGCTTGTCTCTGAAACTCTCATGAGATACGAATTGAACGATATCTCTCTTGGCAATCATACCAGCACCATTCGAAAGAGGTCCACCATCACCATCGAGTCTTTCCATACTTGAGAAATTAGCGCTTCCAACACCAATACTAAAAAAAAAAACAAATGATAATAATTCAATTGTCAAATCAATAACTATTTAAAACTACACAGCTATGACTTTGATTAAAAATAATAATAGTACTTACATAACAATTGATAATGGTTTTTCAGTTGCTTTGATTATTGCTTCGATGGTTTGTTCCATATCCATGATTTCACCGTCGGTAATGATCATCAAGATCGAATATTTCTGATTGCTCTGTGAGGTGTTGGAGAGTTCCGATGCTCTCTTGATTAGAGGTGCGAAACAGGTTGGACCTGAGAGTGAAACAACGGTGATGTTACGGTAGTAGACATCGAGAACACCTGCTACACCACGAACATTTGGATCCAACTCTTTGCCAGAGGATGGGTCGAGATTCATTGAGAAACAATGGTTGGTAACTGGCGATCCTGGGAGGTCACCACCGAATCCAAACACTGGAATCATTCCATCGAAATCGTATGGTGCCAAAACACTGCCGATCGAACTGATTGCGTTGGCATAGGCATTTGGAATGGTTGGATGCTTGTAGTGCAAACTCTTGACATTGTCTGGTGAGAGATTCGAAGCGGTACAATCGATACCGGCAATCAATGAAATCTCACAACCGCCCATCAAATAGTCCATAAACTCTGGTGCTCTATTCAAACGAGCTTCATAGATCTCGACGGTACCAGAGTTGTGGTACGACGATTTCTTCTCCTTTTTATTTTGGTTGATCAACTCCAACTTTAATGGCATACTCAAAATTGCCTCTGCAGTGGTATGGAATGATCCAATGAAATCGTGCTTTCCAATAGAATCGTAATCAAAGAATGCGAATAAAAGGTCTCTCTTTACATCACCACCAGTCAATTCATCCATACTAATTTCTGTTAAATCGAAAACTGGATTCAATGTCTAATTTGTTTGTTTTGTTTCGTTAATATTAACAAATTAAACTTTTAGGAGGATTGATAAACATACGTTGTATTTAACTTGACTTTGGTAGACTTGAACAAATCCGGATGGAGTGCTCTTGGAGACGATAAAGTATGGGTCACTCTTTCCAAAGAGATCCTTCTTGTCAAACTTGTCACCACTCATACGGAATGCCAAACTCATCTTTGTGTTGGTTCTAATGAGCTCTGCGCTTACGGTCAAATTACCAGCATGGTGACCATGCTTTGAGAGAAGGGTAAGCTTTGCGGTACTTCCTGGGGCAGAGACAATCGAAGCCATAGAATACTCTACAGATCCAATAAAATCATCACTATCATTCCAATCTTCATTATCGATATCGACTACAACGAACTTTAATCTTTGATTTCTTTCAAAGTAATAATCTAGAATCAAAAAAAAAAAAAAAAAAACAATAATATTATTAATCTATCTTATCTTAAAGATAAATGGTCATCAACTTTATAAACACTTACCAGAGAAGACAGGTGTTTTGAAAACTGGATTCAAACTGTTATTAATCTTTTCAGTTTTTCCAAGTGGCACCATCTTTTCAGAATCAAACTATATTAAATATTGTATTTTAATTTAAAAAATTTGTAAATAATATTAAACTTTTAAATAATATAGATAGAGTAACATACTGATGAAAATACATAGACCTTGGGGTCAGACTTGGAGAGTACATCTTTATTTGTAAGATTAGTACATGAAATTCTGAGCTCAACCTTTGAAGTTGGTGGATGTGGCTGTTGTGCAATCATTTCTCTGTCAACGTTTAAAGATAAATTCGTATCTTCCTTTTATATTATTACAAATGATAAATGTTATACAATTTAATAATACTTATAATATTACAATTTAAAAAAAATGAAATATTTTATTGTTTGACCATTCTAAAAAGATCTGTGCCCCAAAACAATTTTCAAAAAAAAAACCAAAAAAAAAACCAAAAATAATCAAAAAATTCGATCATGTCCAGATCAACTGGTACTCACACTCACAGATAGATTTAATTTTATCCTTACACAAAAAACAACATTAAATTTAAATTTTTTATGAAATTGGTAATTAAACAGATCTGTTTAATTATCATTTTTATGTCCAACCTACAAGTTTTGTTGTCTTTTGTCTCTGCAGTTGTAAAGACAAGAAAATTAAATTGTTCACAAATAAATTGATCATATGATCTATTTAAAAAAATATAGTTGAATTTTGAAAATAATTTTTTTAAATAAAAAAAAAATTAAATTAAAACAAATAACAATAATGTGTTTGTATTAAGAAATTTTTTTTACATTGGGATTTTTTTCAATTTTAAAATAATATTTACCCGATAATAAAAATTTTAATGAGGGTTTTTTCGGACCTTTTTTCATTATCAAAATTTGTAGTACCAAAAAATCAACTTCTACAGCAACAACAATTCATTAAGTTGCGACAACAATCAAATAATCATAACGATAACAATAATAATAGTAGTAGTAATAGATATAACATGAAATACTCAATTATTGTTATTCTATCACTATTGATTCTATCGATATCATTAGTAGTTCAATCATCAAAGATACAATATGGATGTAGGTTTTGGTTACAGTGATTTTAGAGAAAATAAAATGAAATAAAATAAAATTAATCATCTGATCATCATTTTTTACTTTTCTTTTACTATTTTTTTACTATTTTTTTTTTTAATATAAATTAGATAAACAATTAAATACTAGTTTACCTATCAAATTTAATATTATTGGACCATTTCCTATTGGTGAAAGAGAGGAGTGTTACGATACTTTAGAAGCTTACGGTGGAATTTGGAATATTCCAATTGGCGATGACACATTGTATCCATCGGAGCTTGGAAACGATGGTAAAGTAGGATGGACACAATACACAGCATCAACACCGGGTTCAGTGTCGATCGATTGGAGTTCTTCGATCTCCTGGCAATTCTTACAGTCGGTATGGGGATGGAATATATGGCTGTGGTACGGTTATGCCGTCGGTGAGCTGGAAGTCGCCCAGAAAGGATCGTACATTCTCCAATGCACTGGAACACGTGCCATTTTCATTAGATACCCAGACTCTGACTTGATCTTGGAGTTCAATGGTGACTACTATTCCTATGGCACCGGTGCACAGTCACTCATTCTTCCGGCTGGAGTATACCAATTCGTCGTGAGAATGGACAGTTCGGTGCGTTTGAATCAATCGCCACTAGGATCGTTCTCCTGTTCTTTCACACAAGCAACTTCACTGCTTGAACCGATCGGAGCAGACACTCTGCTACCGGACATTGTGAACGGTCAACTCAGTTCACCATATGCATCGATTACCGTCCTAAATACTTCACCAGGCATTCTACGTGCACTCAGTGCCAACGTAAGAATCTCAGGTGTGTCATCGACAACCAGCTTAGCTGTCAACTACAACCTCAACATTGCACCAAATCAAAAACTGGCAATTCCTCTCAATATTTCATTTGGTGACTTGGTAAGTTTGTCGCAATGTCCATTGCCAGCCGATATCGACATTATGGTGAATGGACAAATCGTTGTAACTGTCAGCTCAACCTTTAATTGTACACAATATCCAAATCCATACACTTTTACTTTCTTGGACTATGATAACACCGTTCAGTATGCTGTTACCAATCCTCCAATCGACTGTCAAGGACAACCATGTGGTGTAATGCTTGCTACCCATGGTGCCGGTGTCGAGGCAAACTCTCAATTCTGGATGGACGCTATTCCACGTCAGCAAAACCTCTATATCCTCTATCCAACAGGTCGTCGCTCATGGGGATACGACTGGGAGTCGGCATCGCGTATCAACGTATTCAACGCACTCCAATACCTAGCAACAAACCTTCCAGGTATTCCATCGAATATCAAATCGGAATATCCAATTGACGCTACCAAAGTGTTGTTTGTTGGTCATAGCATGGGTGGACATGGATGTTGGTCTCTGTTATCACATTTCGGTGATTTGGCAATGGGTGGTGCATGTGCTGCCGGTTTTGTTAAACTTCAATTCTATGTTTTCATGAATACCAAACCAGGATACTCTTATGTTGATCCAATTCTTCAAGGATTGTTGATGGCATCGATTGCAGAGAATGATAACGATATGTATACTACTAATTTGGCTGGTTTGCCGTTGATGGCACGTTATGGACAGAACGATACCAATGTGAATCCATGGCATTCGCGTCGTATGGCTCGTATGACTGCCGAAGCCAACGGAAATGCATCGTCAGTTATCATTAGCGAGGTTCCAAACGAAGGACATTGGTTCGATGGAATTCTCGGTGATTCATACATGCAGCAATTCTATCAGTCGATCATCAGTGGTGGACTTTCACATCCACCCATTCCCAAGACATTCACTGTCACCACGAACAATCCTGCATCATCGGGACAGCGTGCCAACATTGAAATTCTTCAACTGACAACACCATTCCGTGTTGGTAGAATTCAAATCACTCAGGTTCCTCAGCCAAATGGCGACCTCTACTGGGTCATCTCAACTCAAAACGTAAGAAGATTCGGAATAGCACCGACACCAGTTCGACAGGTGATGCCAACACACGTGAAAATCGACGGACAACTCTTCTCAGTTGCCTATTTGCCAAACTATCATTTCACAGCACCCGATAAATATGGAATCTACTGGAATGTATCGGACGATACCACCTGGCAGCAGTTGGAGCGTTCTGCTTCCACCTACGGACCGATGAGACAAATTTTCGAGAAGCCGTTCTCGATTGTCACCGGATCCAACGTCAGCGTTGAAACTACCGAGGTTTTCGAATGGGCAGCTTCGTACATCTCCAATTTCTGGCAAACATACGGTCGTGGTTCGCCTCAGATTGTTAGCGACGCCGAGTTTGTGCCGACCGCCGACTGCGCCACTTCCAACTACATCCTGTTGGGTTCGCCCTATGAAAATGCTGTCACCAACAAATATCAACCACTGATTCCAGTGACATACAGCGAGTTTGGATTCTCAATTGGACCGACCAACTATGAAGATCCAACAATGGGTGTGGCTACACTAGCTCCCAACCAATGTGGAACCGGTCTGATATTAGTTGTTTCCGGTAACTCTGTAGAGGGATTCCTCAAAGCTGTGAAAGCAATCCCACAAAGATCGGGTGTTGTCGTTCCAGATTATATGGTTGTCGGAAACGAATGGGGATTCAAAGGTGCCGGTGGAATTGTAGCTACCGGTTTCTGGAGTAACAATTGGCAATTCAATACCGACTCTGCATATCAAGCATTAAATTATAACTCTGCGTGGTTATAAAAATAAATATTAAATAATAAATTCTAATTTTCTTTTTGATAAAATATACATGATGAATTTTTTTTTAATTTTTTTTTGCTTTCTCGTCTCTGAGAACTGACCAATCAAATTTAGAACTAATCAATTCCTTACAACAGCAACAACAACTTCAATCAAAACTAATCATATGATTTCAAAACAAATCAAAATGCACCTGGTTGGGGTATATAAAAAATTTCAAGATTTAAGAAAAAAGACTTTGATTCAGATTTTGGACCTGATAGCAGATGATGATCTCTATTATCAGAATTAATCCAACTAAAAAATAGATTTAAATGTAAACGTGAAAAAAAAAAAAAAAAAGCAAACCTTTGACCCCCACCCACAATTATTTGGATATGCAAAAATTTTGATTACAAAAATAGGTGCTCATTTGATATACAAAAAATTTCATTTTGAAACAATGTTTTTGGTTTTTTTTTTTTTTTTTTTGATCAAAGGAAAAATTGGATTGGTTTATTTTTGCGAAAAACAAAACAATTTTTCTAAAACTGATAAATGGGGTAATAATCAATGAGAATGAATGAGTGCTTGCCAAACCTTTAACTACCGTTTTTTTTTATAATGGCAGAATTAAACCAATGAGAGACAGTGAGCGCTCCATGGCAAAAGTGTTTATTGGCACAAATGTCTTGCGAAATGATTAATTCGATTGAAATATTGAAAAACCAAATCAAACCAACGACTGAAGCTTTGATTTCTATTGATAAACAATAATTAATAATAAATAAATATAAATTGAATTAAAAAATAATTAAAATAATTAAAATAAAAAGTAAACCTCCACTATTCCTTTTTTATTGAATAACTTTAAAACTATACTACTATAATCATAAAGATAGACAGAAAAAAGGAACAGCACCATTCATCTTAAAAATTGTGCATCAAACAACCATTATTAATAACAACAAGCACCACACACTCATTCAACTCACACCTTATTCACACTTTGGGCTTTTACTCATTGTCAGTGAGCATTTCTTACCACCAATAATAGAGCAGAAGTAAATCAAAGTAAAAGAGCAGAGTGAATTTTTTTTGTTTTTAAGCTAAAAAAAAAAAGGAGAGATAGTATCTCTGTCATTTTTCATAAGCATCAATAAAGAACATTTTCATCATCAAACACATAGCACTCACACACACAAACATTCAAACTACAACAAATACATCAAGCAAGAGAATATAGCTATAATAGTTAACAATTTGCAAATCTCAGTTTTCAATAACTAGCAACAAACAAAACAATACAATCTAAATATATAATAATTTAACAGTAACCAACAACAATCAAAAATTTTTTTTTTAAACAATAAAACATACCCACACCCTCGTTCAATTACAAGAGTCGATCTCACACCAACACAAACACCCCCACTAAATAACACATCTTACATTTAACAATAAATAGAGTGCACTGAGATTTCAAATAGGAAATAACAATCATATAATAATCACACAACAACAACAACAGCAACATTCAGAATTAACACTAATAAATTAAATAAAATCAACAAAACAAAACAATTATTAGTTTTAACCAACAACAAACAAACACAATCAATCAATCAAAATCAATCACTAATTAATAATCAAAATAATACATATCAGTCAGTTATATATATAACAAAACAATAACATATAAAACAAAACAAATTGTTTTTTTTTTCTTCTTCTTCTTTTTTTACACAACATTAGCTTTAATTGTATAAATCATTTAATATCAACCATTCAACTAAATATTATCACCTAAAAACCAAACAACAACAGCAACAACATCAAAACTATCTATTTATTATTTAAACATAAACATTTTCTTTAAAAGATGACATCAAGTGAAGATATCGATAAGCATGTATTAAGAAAGTATGAAGTTTCACAAAAGTTGGGTAAAGGTGTAAGTTGACAATAAATATCATAGAATCCACAGTTGAAAACCTAGGTCTAATAATAATAATAATAATACAGGCATATGGTATTGTTTGGAAAGCAATCGATAAAAAGACGAAAGAAACAGTTGCATTGAAAAAGATCTTTGATGCTTTTCAAAATGCAACCGATGCACAGAGAACTTTCAGAGAGATTATGTTCCTCCAAGAGCTACACGGACATGAAAATATTATAAAATTACTCAATGTTTTAAAAGCTGATAATGATAGAGATATATACTTGATTTTTGAATATATGGGTAAATATATCTTTTTTTTCTTTTTTCTTTTTTTCTTTTTTTTTAGAAACAAATTTAATGTTACCATATAGTTGTTTGTTCTAACTGATTTATAATATTTTCTTACTTTAGAGACTGATTTACATGCAGTGATCAGAGCAAGTATTCTAGAAGATATTCACAAACAATATACAATCTATCAAATCTTAAAGGCAATGAAGTTTATGCACTCTGGAAATGTATTGCATCGTGATATTAAGCCAAGTAATTTGCTACTGAATTCAGAGTGTTTGGTAAAGGTTGCCGACTTTGGATTGGCTCGTTCCATTGCCTCGCTTGAGAATGTTACAGAAGCCAATCCAGTGCTGACAGAGTATGTCGCCACACGTTGGTATCGTGCACCAGAGATCTTGCTCGGTTCCACAAAGTACACAAAGGGTGTCGACATGTGGTCGATCGGCTGCATCTTGGGTGAGTTGCTCGGCAGCAAAGCCATGTTCCCCGGTAACTCCACCATGAACCAACTCGATCTGATCATCGAGGTAACCGGACGTCCAACCGCCGAAGACATAGAAGCAGTGCGTTCGCCATTCGCCGCGACAATGCTCGAGTCACTGCCTCCATCGAATCCACGCTCCTTCCAAGAGATGTATCCACACGCATCGCCAGACGCACTCGACCTCCTGCGACGACTCCTCCAATTCAACCCAGACAAGCGTATCACCGCCGAAGAGGCATTGGAACATCCGTTTGTCGCGCAGTTCCACAACACCGCCGACGAACCATCGGTCGAGCGTATCATCAAGATCCCAATCGACGACTCACAGAAATTCCCAATCTCAGAGTATCGTAACAAACTGTACAACGACATCATCAAGAAGAAGAAAGAAACAAGACGTCGTCACCACTCACAGAAACCAATAGATACAGATCAAACTATGACTCCTGCACCCGGAGCAGATCAATTTACAGCACAACCAGTATAAATTAACAACAATAATAATATATCTAGTTTAACAAATAATTAATCAAAATTTATAAATATATATATATAGTCGTAGTAAACAAAGTAATAATAATGTATCAACAATCCACAAAAACCTCAGCCATAATCTAAAACAACAATATTAATCCAGAAAGCCAAACAACACAATTTTTCCCAATCAATACCATACCATACAACTCTATATAATTAATCCATGTTGTTTTATGTAGAAATTTATCAAATCAACCAAAAATAGTAGAATTAAAATCTGTATCATTAAAATATATTTTATTTAAACAAAAACAAAAAAAAAAAAACAAAAGAAGTTCATTGTTTTCAAGTATTTTTTAATTAATGGATGAGTTTTGGGTCAACTTCAAAATTAAATAGATTGCATTGATTGTTTATTACCAAATTTGTCAAATAAATAAAGGATGACAAAAAAACAACAGACACATCATCACCAACAACAACAACAACAACAATCGAATGGAATATTCGATATAATAGATAGGAATATATGGGTATTTGTATTTTTGATGATTATCTTTAGATGTATAAATTCATTGTTGATCAATACATTCTTTGATCCCGATGAATACTGGCAGAGTCTAGAGGTGGCACATCAAACTGTTTTTGGATATGGTTATCTTACTTGGGAGTGGTCTGCAAAGATCAGAAGTTTCTTACATCCAATGCTATTTGCTATCGTCTATAAATTGTTGTTACTCTTCAAACTAGATACACCCTACGCTGTTGTATGTATTACATACATTGATTCATTGATTAACTTTTCATTTCATTTCGAAATACTCACTCATAATTCAACTATAATAACAACAACAATAATAATAATAATCTAGATTATAGTACCAAAATTGTTACAAGGTATAGTTGCAGCTGTCGGTGATATCTATCTTTATAAACTAAGTAAAGCAATCTTTGGAAAAGAATGTGCAAAATGGACTGTAAATATATATATATCATATATTAATATTAGGTGTGAATATTTACTAAACTTTTATTTACTTAGCTTATTATCAACCTTATTAATTGGTATACATTTGTATGTATTGTTAGAACCTATTCGAATTCAATTGAAACTGTTTTGTTTGTAATATCACTTTACTATTGGCCATTACCTGGTAAAACTCAGTAGGTTAACCTAAATATTTATGATTAGTATATAAAGGCGATCTAATCTAATCATTATTATTATTATTCAAGACCAAGTGAAGCCAACTACAAGATATTCAATAATGTTCAAATATCAGTGATATTGACATCGTTTGCTTTCATCATTAGACCTACCACTGCCATTATGTGGTTGTATTTGGTACCTTTGTATCTCTATAGTAATATCAGATCGTTGAAACAACTGTTATTGTTTGTGTTTAGAGATGTGTTGTTGGTGGCAGTCTGTGTCTTGACGATATCGATCTACGTTGACTATCTATTCTATCATGAGATTACACTGGTACCGTTCAACTTTCTCTACTTCAATGTGATAAAGAACATCTCTGCGCTCTATGGCACACATCCAATATGGTGGTATTTCGTCGCTGGATTCCCAACGATTGCCTCTGCAGTGCTTCCGTTGTTTGCATACGGTGTCTATCGTCTGTGGTCACTCCAACAGAAAGACGTACCTAATCGGCTGCATCTCGCCTACTGCGCAATGTCAACGATTGCTCTCTACAGTCTGCTGGCACACAAAGAGTTTAGATTCATCTTCCCGATACTGCCTCTCGCTGTGATGTATGCCGGTCTTGCCGTTGCATCACTCAAAGTGAAGTACCCACAGAGCAATCTCTACAAGATCGTCATTGGTTCGTTCATCGTAATCAACATCCCACTGATCGTATTCTTCTCGAACATCCACCAAAAGTCACCGATCGACGTGATACACTATATCAACTCTGAAGTGTCGCCACTCCACCAGTCACCCAACGCCAACGCATCGATACACTTCCTCACATCGTGTCATGCCACACCCTATCAATCATATATTCACAATCCATATTTAGAATTGAAAATATTAGAATGTCCACCACCGTATGTAATATTATAATTATTACTTAGATCTAACGCTAACCTAACCTAACCTAAACTAATTGTTGTTTTGATACCAAAACAGTCTCGATTCCAACAAAAATAGAGTATTCACAGAAAAAGACTTATTCTTTTATAATCCACAGATGTACTTGTTGAAAACGTATGCGGTTGACGGTGATCTAACACTTGAACAGTATCAGTCACAAAATTCATTCATCATAGAACCACACAAACTGAAACTACCCAACTATTTCGTTGTTAGAGATGACGTTTTAAATGATTTCACTCAAAGCTGGCTTGGTCATCATTATCAACAGGTATGTGTTTCTATCTTATATTTATTCGATTATTTTTCTTTTTTGAAATTAGATTGACTCCTTCGAAACACAATAACAACAACAACAAAAGATTGAAAGATCTATCTAGATAGGCAGATGTGCAATTCATTTCATTTTAAATTAATCATTCTACGCCCATCACTCACACTATCTCTTAATTTTAAACAAACACTTTCTAAAAACCAAAAATATTCACACACATAATTCATTCACTCATCAATATATTTATTGCGTTTCTATCCAGTCAAATACAACATTTTTGTGCGTCATCAATCAAGGTTATTACCACTGTGTGCTTCATCCAACAACTATTGTTAGCAAGCAGTAGTAATAGTAGAAATTTTTATATATCCTCCATCAATTCATCAGATATTAACCACAGCCACTATTGTTTATCCTCTTGCATCATCCATATTTTCTATTGCTGTTGGCTATATTAACCATACTGCCCAATTGGTCTTTTTTTCCAAAAAAAAAAAAAAAAAAACTTCACACATTTCTCAACAACAGCTCATCATGGTTATTCACAAACAGTCACAGCAAAAAAAAACAAAAACACCCTCTTCCATTACAAACCACGTGAAAACCAAAAAAAAAGCACTCACGGTTTTATCTTTAACTTCCCAATCGAGTCTTGCAGTCCACCTAAATTCTTTGTAGAAAAAGCCCATTTTTTTTTGATTACCATTTAATTTACTAAAAAAAAAAAAAAAACAACAAACGAATCAAATCAATTATATTTATTTAAAAAATTTAATATCCATTTTGTATTTCTTTCAATTACTTTTTTAAACAATCAACAAAGAAGAAAAGTCAATCTAATCTACACACAACTCTATCATAACTAACAATAATCTAATCCTCTCTCTTTTTTTTTTTGACTTATCCAAATACATTTCTCTCCATTTAACATTCAATATTTCTGGTATGTATCTATTCAAAAAAAAAATTTCCTGTTGTTTGTTTGTGATGATTGTGTTACACTGCGAATTTTAACACTTCAATAATGCTCCACTGACAATTGTATTTTATCATTATCATTTAATTTTAAAATCAAAAAAAAAACAAATATATAACTATCAACGATAATGTAACTCAATGTCAATATCACTATAACATCCTACTGCTACTACTTCTTTTTATTTATGATATATAATACTACCACCAACAACTTTGAAATGGATTGAAATTGGTTCATTCTATTCATTTCTATTCTATTTTATTTACAACACACTCAACTATCATGGAACACCCCAACAAACACACCACCAACCTAATAACAACAACAACAACAACCAAATAAACACAAATAATTTGAATAATGAATAGATGCAAACATTTGGTTCAGCACTTGATGTGACGAGTTGTAGTTTATTTAAGCTTATATAAATAAATCATTCAAAAATTAATTTAATAATTTTAATAAAAATAAAAAAAACAATATTTTGTCAAATTCTATTTTTTTCATTATTTTTTAATTTTTTCAACATTTAAAAAAAAATTGATACTCTTGGTTTTTTGTTTTTTTTTTACCAAAACAAAATAAAAACAAAAAAATATATTATTATTTTCATTATTTGTTCTGACCGACAACACACTTATATATATATTACAATACATATAATTAATTAATTATTTTATTTATTTATTTAAAAATAAATATTATTATTTCATTTATTTAATTTTTTACAATTGTTATCTCTACCCGAGTAGAATCTATTCATCATTTTTAGAATCTATTATTATTTAATTGTTTCTTTTTTTTCTTAATATCTAATATTTATTATTTTTTATTAAAAAATAAAATAAAATTAAATATTAATATATTTATTTTTAGATTTAGTATTAACAGCAGTAATAATTGTGTATATAAATATTTACTAAGCATTAATAATAATAATAATAATACAATTGTTGTCTTTAACAACAGATTTAATATCAATCATCACATAAATATCATCAATCACAATCCTAGGATTAATTAGTAGTAATCAACCACCAGAATAATAATAAAAAATGTTAAAGCTAACAAAGAGAAGTCATTTTGATGCATTCACTCCGGAAACACCCCCAACCTCATGCACACCTTTTGTCTTTTCACAAAGCAATATACCAAATAATCCATTCCAACAACAAGCTCAGCAACAGTATCAACTTCAACAACAACAACAACAACTACAACAAGCTCAACAGCAAGCCCAACAACAATACCAGCAGCAACAAGCCCAACAACAACAACAACAACAAATCCAACAACACCAACTTGATACCGCTCCATTAAAGAGATCAAGATTAAACAATGCCCAGGTCAATGTCACCAGATCATCAGATTACTCTTATTTCAACAATATTCAGTCACCAATTTCGAATATAGTATCAAATTTGGATAAATATAAGCCTACCATTAAGAAACAACCAGCTCAACCAATCGTTTTTAATTCAGATGCAAAATCACATATCAACAACATCAACAACAACAACAAAAATATTTTAAATAGTAACAACAATAATAATGAAAACAGTAACAATAATAATAATAACGATAAAAAACTTTTTTCTTTGGAGGAGGTCAGAGAGATTTTAAAGAAAGCATTGGAAGAACACGAAGCCAAACTACGTAGAGAATACGAGGATATAGTACAACAGAAGCTCTTAGAACAATTCCACAGTTTTTCACAATACAACGAGAGTTATATTTCCAGACAAATTAGAGAAAGCGAATTCAGCTATATGTCTTGAGAAATATATCATATTTATAATAGTAATAATAATAGTAACACAGTCCACACATATATCACTCCAACCATACCACCAGCAAGAAAAAAGGGATATATCAGTAGAACAAGATATCGCCTTTTAAAAAACAACCAAAACCAACAACACCTTTAAACTCACATCTTTCAGGTAATCAAAAGATTGTGATTTCAATGTTAGATTGGTTTTAAACAAATGTACAGTTTGATTGCTTTTTAGTGATCCACCCATTCTAAAACAAACTCAGCTCGCACCAACCAAGTTGTCCGAAGATGGTCATCATGACACTTACAATCCCATCGATCATATTATTATTAATATAATAAAAACATATATAATCAAATTTCATATATATATTATTTTTTCCTAAAACAAAAAACATTCTTTTATTATTATTTTTTGCATCATTCTGATCTGATGATTGTTGATTTCTTAGGTGGTCATGATTGACTCTGTTGCTAATGCCACACCACAACTTTCACGTAGAATTTCTGACGAGTGTATTTTTAATTTTTTTTTTTTTTTTTTGAATTTAATTTTTTTTTTTTTTTCATTTAAAGTTTAAATGATTTTTGCTTTTTTTTTTAAATTCATTCCAAAGAGATATATTTATTTAATTAATTTCTTTCATTTTATTTGCTTATTTATATCATAAAAAAACGATGGATACACCCAATAATATTAGCTATGAACAATACTTACAGTCGGCTGTTAAGATTGCAAGAGAAGTAGGACCAAAGATTTTGGAGAACTACAGCAACCGTGATAAAAAAGTCGAATATAAAGGTGCTGTCGATTTAGTCACTGAAACTGATAAAAGTATGTTGTTCTTTTAAATACCCACTACTGCTGTTCAAAATACTTAGCTTTTTTTTCACTTCTAGATACTGAAGAAGCCATCATCAAGGCATTGACAACAGAGTACCCACATACAAAGATTCTAGGTGAAGAATCTACAAAGGATGGTATTTACAATTGGGGTAACGAGCCAACTTGGATCATTGATCCAATCGATGGTACAACTAATTTTGTTCATAGGTAAGTTGTTAATTAATTATTTTTTTTTTTGAAAAGTAATCAAATCAATATATTTATACATTATCTTTTATTCTAAAAGATTCCCATTGTTTTGTGTAGCAATTGCTTTATCTATTAATAAGGAAATCGTTG
>NW_008805071.1:2253469-2264991 GCF_000004825.1 Heterostelium album PN500 | reverse complement strand
ACAACAAACTAACTACTAATAAAAATAAAAAAAAAAAAAATTGATTTTTTTGCATAAAAGGTGTATTTTTGTTTGTGGGTCAACAAAGGTGTTTTTTCATGAAAACAAACAAAATAAGAGTCGTTGTGAATGTCATCACCAATTAATTCGGGCTGATATCATTCATTCCTTCCCAATTAGTTTAATCATAATGAGAAAAAAAAATTGGAAAAAAAAAAAATAATAAAATATTTGTTTTTAGATTATAATTTAAATTAATACATTTTGATGATCAAATTTAAATTGTACTACAAGTGTATTTCTTTTTTAATATTATTATAACAACATTAATATTTGTCAAAGCAAAGTCGTTTTTGTATTATTATCTATCTATATTATTATTATTTATATTTCTATATTATTTTCAATTTGTTTTTATAGTAATTTCTTGAATGCTATTTGAATTTGATGAATGAAATGATTGATTAGTTATCAGTTAGTTTAGTTTTTCAAATATGGTTAAATAAATAGTTAATAATTACCTGATTTTTGTTCTTCAGTTATTGTGGTTGGGAAGATCACTGTGAATTCAATAAAGAGATTACCGGTTTGCGATGCGAAATCGTGATGTGGCATACCTTCGTTTGGAATCTGTAAAATGAAACCTGGACGGGTTACCTCCTTACGTTGTACACGAACTTTGTGTTTGTCGAGGTGTTCGATCTCCTTGTCGAAGCCGGTGAGTGCCTCCAGCAGTGAAATCGACATCTTGTAGTGCAAGTTGTCACCGGAACGCGAGAAATCCTTGTGTGGAATCTGAACGATTCTGAAAATAACATCTCCCGGTGTGGTGTCGGGTGCTTCCTCTCCCATGCCCTCGAGCTTGATAGTCTGTCCCTCGGACATGCCACGCTCGATCTCGACGGTGTAGGTCTCTTCGCCAGTCTCCACCTTCTTGCCTTGGCAGTGTGGACACTTGGATGTTGTCTTCTTTCCTTTGCCACCGCACTCGTCGCACGTAGTTTGCATCTGTTGTACGAAACCTGGACCCAACTGCTGGATCTTTGTCTTGATTCCGCTACCCTTGCAGCCGGAGCACGTGGTGACGTCGTCGGCATTCTTGGCACCGGTACCACGACATTTGTGACAGAGAACTTGCTTCTTGTGAGTGACACGTGTGGTTCTACCGAGGTAGAGGTCCTTCAACGATGCTTCCAACTCCAACTCAATGTCGGCGCCACGCTGTTGCATTTGTTGGCCGCCACCCTGCTGACGTCCTCCGAAACCAAAGAGATCGCCAAAGATGTCCCAACCGCCACCACCGTGACCACCGTTTCCATTCTGTTGACGTTTCAGTCCCTCCTCACCGTACTGATCGTAGGTACGACGTTTGTCAGCGTCCGAGAGACAATCGTAGGCCTCGTTGACCTGGAGATATTTCGCTTGCGCATCCTTGTCCTGATTCTTATCGGGATGATATTTCAACGAGAGTTTACGGTAGGCTCTCTTTATCTCTGTTGGTGTACTGTCACGACCGACTCCAAGAATTTGGTAGTAGTCGGCACCACCAATAGCAACAATCACCAGCAATGAAATAAAAAATATAGTATACAATATTCTGTTGTTATACATTGTTGTTGTTGTTGTTGTTGATTCTAAGAATATATAAAAATAAATAATTAATCTTGAAAAAAAAACAAAAACTAGATAGGTTGGAACCAAAGAAAAACAAGTCTGTTTGTTATTTTAATTAATAGTTTTTTTGAATTCGTGTGCTCAAAAAATGAATTTTGTTTTCTTTTTTTTTTTTTTTTTGATGACGCATCAACCAAAAAATTTTGTTTTTGCAAGTGATTGCAAAAAAAAAAAAAAGTTAGATATAAATTTATTGTACAATACAAATACCAAACAAATATATATTAACTTGATTAATTAAATAAAAATAGATAGATATAAAGGTCAAAGTTATAACTAATATGGTATTAATAATTAATTTGGATTGTTTTTGATATTTTTAGTAGTATTATTTTGAGAGAGGCCAATCGTAGATTCAAAAAAAAAAACCAATTTATAACTAAATAATTTCAATTTACATTTTTAGTTCTGAAATTACAACTTTTGTGTATGTTCTCTGATGTAATGAAAAATCAGAAACCAAACCATATATATTCTTTTTTTTTTTTTTTAACAACATTATTTGATTGTACGTTTTTCTTTATTGCCAAATTAGACAGCAAAAATGGTGGTTTTTTTTTTCTAACTAACTGATTTTAAGATTTGCAAAAATTTTCAAATAAAATTAGAAAAAAACAATAATAAAATAAAAAAATCTAAAAATTATAGAGTATTTTTTTGATTGTACAATAACATACTACGTAAAATCTTAATAACCTTGTATCACTATTGTTATTATATGTTCATTTCCTAAAAGAATTAATGTATTTCTAAATAATAAACCAATCAATAAATCATATAAAATTGTAATAATATTAAAATAATTTGTAAAAAAAAAAATAGAAAAGAAAAAGAAATAATAATAATAATATTAGTGTAGTAATAGAAAGAAAGAAAGAAAAAACATTTGAAAAAAAAAAAACAATGTTTGGTAATATTATAAAAGGAATTAAAGGTGATAAGGATAAGGATAAAGAGAAGGATAAGGATAGAAAGCAATCGGTTAGTCCAGCGGTAATTAACAACAACAGCAATGGTGGAACCACTAAAGCACCCATTGCTAGCGAGGATCTCGGTCAGCAGTTTGCTAGTCTGCTAGACGAGTTGGGTGTCCCCGATGCCAAGAAAGCAGAGATGCAAGCTTGGTCCAACGACAAGAAGTGGGTACTCCTCATGCAACACAAAGATAAGATTAGAGACGCCGAGGAGAAAGCAAAACAAAACGGTACACTCTACGACACCCCACAATATTTCTTGTCGGCAATGCGTGAGAACGCCGCAGCACAGAATCAAAAGTTAATTTCAGAGTTGCGTGTTTGTCTCGGATCGAATCCAATGTCATGGATCAATTCATTCCTTCAACTCGGTGGATTCGTTGAAATTCTAAAGATATTCCAAACATTCCAATTGAAGCCAGAGTAAGTAAATAATAACAATAGTAATTTAAATTTTGGAATCATTACTAATCAAATTAATGAACCATTTCACTATTTTTATTTATTATAATTTAAAATCTAATAGAAAGGATAAAACAGATTTCTTGATAATGTCAGATTGTGTTACTTGTATTAAATCATTGTTAAATTCAACAAATGGATTGAAATCAGTTATGGCAACATCACACACTTTCAAACTTTTGATTTTATGTTTGGATTTGACATACCCACCTGAATTGCGTTCACTTATTCTATCATTAACAGCAGCCTTGTCATTGGTTCCTAAAATTGGACACGATTTCGTTCTTGAAGCTGTCGAAAACTTTAGACAATCTACACGTGAGAGAACTCGTTTCCAAACTATCGTGGAGGGTGCTAAACAAGTTGCAAAGTCACAATTACAATTTGAATATTGGGTAAATATAACAACAGCAACAACAATATTATTTTTATTATTTATAGCTTTTTTATACATTCAAAGAAATCGAAACAAATCAAATCAAAGTTCCAATTTTATATATTTTATTTCATTATCTTTATATTAATATAATTGTCGATCAATCAAATCAAATCAAATCAATCAAATCAATACAAAGTAAATCAATACAACATATTATCACATAATTATTATATTGGTACCATTATTCTAAACCATACACACACAATCATAATTTTTATAAATATCATGTGTCAGACTTTATTTAATCCATCATCAACCACCAACCCAAAATGACGTATATTTTTAAACTCTTTGACACACACTTTTAAAATTTCCATCCATATTATTCCAAGTTGTTTTAAAAATATATCATCAAACAATTCAATTCATAATCATTCATGTGTATATTTATCTTTATTCTATTGGCAATGATTGATTTGACAAATTTGGAGTAATTATAATAATTTAAAAAATTAATTATTATAATAATTTAAAGTTTATTCTTTTTGATTTTTAAAAAAAGTTATATTTTTATTTAAAAAAAAGATATAAAAATAATTATAAATTCTTTTAATTTAATGTTGTTCAAAAATCTAATATAATTAATTAATTTCAATATATAATTAAAAATTTTTTTTTTTTATAGACATCTTTTATGACCTTTGTAAACTCAGTTGTTAATTCACCTGTAGATTTACAAACACGTGTTTCATTACGATCGGAATTTACAGCATTGGAATTGATAGAATTAGTTAAGCCATCGAGAGGCAAACACTCGGAATTGGACACACAACTTGATGTATTCTTTGAGTGTCTCGAAGAAGATAGCGAAGAGATGGACTCTGCATACACCGACGTCAATATTCGTTCACCAACTGAAGTGAGCAGCAAACTCGATGCCATGCTCCAACAGTCACCGGCACTACACCACCACTTCCTCTCCATTCTCAGATGTCTATACACTCTGGCCAGCACTCAATCGGATCTCGGTGGAAAACAATGGAATCTACTAGACGAAGCGGTTGGATCGTTACTCTCCGATCCAACTCGTCAATCTCAATCCGACAGAATCGACACACTCACCTCTGAAAATAGAAAATTAATTGAGCAAATTGAACATTTGAAGCATTCAGCAGCAGCAACAGCAGCAACAGCAGCAACACCAGCACCAACAGTTACAGTTGTACAACAACAACAACCACAAGTAGATACAACAGTATTCACTGACAAGATTAAAAATCTAACTACATCTTTAGATGAGATGAAATCTGACAATCAACAATTAAATAGTAAAATCAATGAATTGGATAGAACTATTAAGAGTTTGGAACAACAATTGGCAAGTCGTCCAAAATCAACAAATGAACCATCACCATCACCAAATACTTTAACTGCCGAACCAACTACACCTGATATTACCAATTCAGAACCGATTCCATCTTCGGGCGGACCACCACCACCCCCTCCACCACCAGGAGGAGCACCACCACCTCCACCACCACCAGGAGGAGCGCCACCACCACCACCTCCACCACCCGGAGGAGCAGGAGGACCACCACCACCACCACCTCCACCCGGTGGAAAGAAGTCGGCTGCGCCAGGCGCACCTGCCGCTCCAACCGGACCAAACTTACCGTCCAGAAAAACACCACCAACTCCAAGCGTCAAAATGGTTGGTCTTCAATGGAAAAAAGTCAATAACAATATCATTGAGAATTCAATGTGGATGAACGCCAAGGAATTTAGTTTGAATGACCAGTTCAAGGGTCTGGAAGAGTTGTTCCAAGTCAAGAAACCGGCTGCCGCCAAACCAATGGAAGCAGGTGGTGGTCCATTGGCAGGAAGCAGTGTTGGTTCGCCAACAAAACCAGCTCAAGCCATTAGTATCTTGGATATAAAACGTTCACAGGCAATCTCTATCATGTTGAGTAGATTCAAGATGCCATTGGCAGATCTCGCCAAGGCAATCAACCAACTCGACGAGACTAGATTGACATTGGAGGATGCCAAGTCGCTCTCCAAATTCACACCGACACCCGAGGAAGTTGAACTCCTCAGAGAAGAAGATTTCAGCAGCCTTGGCAAACCAGAGCAATTCCTCTATGAAATGTCAAAGGTGACTCGTATCAATGAGAAGCTCGATTGTTTCATATTCAAACAAAAGCTGCGTTCTCAAATAGAAGAATTGTCGCCCGATGTACAAGTATTGCTAAAGGCATCGAACGAGTTGAAAGAAAGCAAACACTTCCAGAAACTCTTGGAAATCATTCTTTCACTTGGAAACTTTATCAATGGTGGAACTCCACGTGGTGACGTCTATGGTTTCAAGCTGGATTCGCTGTCGTCGCTCGCCGAAATGCGGTCGCCAGTCGACAACAAGATTACTCTGCTCGTTTGGCTCATCCAATTCCTCGAGCAAAAACACCCGGACCTCTTGCATTTCCACGAGCAACTCTCCAACTGTGAAGATGCCAAGCGTGTATCCGTTCAGACAATCAAGTCGGAACTCGGTGGTTTGCGTAAAGGTCTCAACCAAGTCAAGCAGGAAGTCGAAGTCTCTGAGGGTGCAGCCAAGACTGTCCTATCGAATTTCCTCGGACAAGCGACAGACTCTGTTGGACAACTCGAGAAACAATCGACATTGGCATGCGATTCATTCTCGGCGGTGGTCGCCTATTTCGGTGAGGACAGCAAGACTGCCACCCCCGAGGAATTCTTTGCCAACATCTCCAAGTTCAAGAGCGAATTCAAGCGTACTCACGAGCAGATGTTGAAGGAACGTGAAAACGCCAACAAGGCAGCAGCCAAAAAACTTGCTGGTGCATCGGCCAGTACTGGATCACCGAAACCTCCAACACCAGGCGGATTCAAACCACCAGCCGGTGCACTTCCAATGATGAAACCAACTTCACCGGTTGCACCCTCTCTACAAGTGCAATATGCAGGTGGCGAAGACGATGATGACCATGCACCAAACGGACAATTCATGGAAAGTCTAATGTCATCGATGAGAGGTGGTCAAGCTATCAGAATTTCCAGAAGATGTTCTGCCTATATAGGAGCACCAGGTCAAAATCAAACTGGTATCGATGCTCTAAGAGATCATCTTAAGAAAACAACAAAATAATAATAATAGTAATAATAGTAATAATAATCGACCACAATCATTTCTTCTTTTTTTTTAACCAAAACATCAGAAACAACCAACCAACCAACAACGCCAACAAAAAATCAAACTAGTATTGAATTACAATAACTTATTTATTTAATAAAACTAATATATATAGTAATAATTAAAATTTCTATTCCTCCTTTGCTCTTTCTCCAAATACAAAAATGATTGATTTACTTTGATTGTAAAATATATCATCCAATCATCATTTCTTGATCGATATCGATTTCCTTTCCTTTCATTTCATTTCTCCTTCTTTAGTTTAAATTCTTATTCTTCAATCAAACCTTCTTCTGTGGGAGTCCGCATTCTAACGACTAAATATAAAAATCCAGCAATCATAAATATAACTATCAAATAAAATCTAATCTTGTTCTCATCTTTAAACCTATGATAATGATGTTTTGATGAAATTTGTTAATAAATTTCTTCTTTCTTAATATCTATGAATATGATGATGATGATGATGATGATGATGATGATGATGATGATGATGATGATGATGATGATGATGATGATGATGATTAATCATATGGATATTCAACATACCTTGAAATACTGTTTAGTGAAATCAAACTCTTCTTGTTATATTTATCTTCTTCATCGTCGATCTGGTTGTTTTGAAATTGAATGACAGTATCATTCTTTGATGATGGTTGTTGTGGCTTTCTGATAGCAAGTCCGTACGGATTGTTATTTAGATGTGCGAGTGGCGGTGTCTCTTCGAGTAGCGATTGATTGATCTGACCCGTCAGCGAGGTCAAATCGACATGTGAAGTGGTTGGTGATGTCGGATTGGAACTGGGTGATGTTAAATGATTACTATTACTTCCATTGCTACCAATATTAGTACCGCCGTTGCTACCTGTAGTCGTCGCACCAGTACTATTGCCACCCATCGCCGAACCTGGATGACTTACCTGCAACTTGTGTGCAGATCCAAGGAATGGTTCCGCCCATGAAGAGACTCCAAACGTCTTTCTAATACTTCTAGACAATCCATCTACTTTATCATTTGGTGGTAATATTGGTTTCTAAATGGTAATCATATCAATCAATTAGCCAATCGATTAACCAATCATCATCATCATCATCATCTATCATCTATCGTCTAATCTAACTAATCTAACAAATCTAACTACATACCATACATGTCGGACAAGCATATCCAGCTTGTGCAGTTGTTGCAGGTAATGAACATGCATATACATCAATACATTCTGGATGAAATAGATCTAATATATAATATAAATATATTAATATCAAATCCTAAAATATCTAACTAATCAACTTACCATAGCATAGCAAACGAACAGAATTCTCTTTAGATAGTTCACCTTTGCATACTCCACATACCGACTCTTCAAACTCACTATCTGTTAACCAATCTACATATGATCCTATATGACACTATATAATTTAAATAGACAATTTGTTAGTTTTTTGAAGAATTAGAAGATGAAATAGATGATTATTATCATGATAATAATGATGATGATGATGATGATCAAAGTAAATGACATGACATACAGTTGGATGATCAGTGACTACACAACCATCACATATAAACTTTTTGTGTAAATAACAGAATTCATCTGATCTCTTTTTACATTTACAAATACCCATTATTTATTTATTTTTTTATAATACTGTTGTTATTATTATATTTTTAAACATATATCACAATACTATGGTAATAAAATTCAAAAATATATTATAACACTATTTTAATTAAAAAAAATAATGTGTGGTTATTTTTGTTGTAGTTCATATGAGTCATGAAATTTGACCAGCAATGTTTTACCAAAATTGTAGTAGTTTTTTTCATCGATTTTTTTAATTTTTTTATTTTTGTCTTATTTTTCAAAGAACTTTTGTTTTGGTGCCCAAAAAGTGATCAGTAAAAGTTTGATTTAGAGTGTCAAACGCAACACTTTCAGACCTCTTAAGATTGATAAATAAAAGAAGATATAAGATAAAATAAAAAAAGATCTATCTATCATCGATATTTAAAAAACACTGTAATTCTATTCTATTTTTTTACCTAGACAACAAATATAATAATTATTAAAAGATGGAAAGATGTAATACTCATCAAAAATCACTTAAATTAATTTGTTTAAATTGTCATATGATTTTGTGTTCAAGATGTACACCACTTCATAATGGTCATTCATTCGATCATATCGATGACATAAAAACAATATTAATAAATATAAATAATAATAATCAAAGTAATAGTAGTCAAATTAATAGTAATCAAATTATCACTATTAATAGTATTGGTGATAATAAAAATACAAATAAAATAACAGGAATATTTAGTGATATTCAAACGAATGTTGAATTGTTATATAGTTCTGTAAAGTCAAAGGTGTCTCTCTATCAAGAGTTGACAAAGACAGAGAATGATATAACAAGTAAATTCCAAGAGCTTCACGATTATCTTGTCGTACAGGAACACAAGTTAAAGAAACCGATCATCACCGACAAAGAAATAATAGAACAACAAATAAATAATCAGTTATGTGAATTGAAATCATTGAATACCATAATCAATCAAATAAAAAAACAACTAAATACAAAAAATGGTATAAATACAACAACTAATATTAATAGTACAACAACAACAACAACAACAAATAATAATAATAATAATATTAATACAAATGTTGATAATAATTTAATATCATCAACAACAATAAATCAAACGAGTAATTTAACAGCGATAACACAATTACAACCATTGGAATTGGATGTAGATTCAGATATAGATGCATCTATATCAACTGATGATACAATGTCAGTGGCAGATACAACCGATCGATATCATCTATCATCGATTATCAAATCTATGGAGGAATCATTGAGTTTCAATGATTTTCTTCATAAGAATAATAGTACTTTATTCTATCAACCATCTGATAATACAAATAACAATAATAACAATAATAATAATATCAACAACAGTATTGTTAATAAATGTGATGATAGTTCATTATTACATATGGTATTACAACACAAGAGTATTGCGAGGTTGAATAATAGCTTGACATCTAGTTGTAATGAAAAGACACTATTTAGATTCATAATAAACAACCAGTTGATCAACACGGTAAAGAATGATATTAATCAATCGGTAAAACTGTCACTTATCGATAGAGCACTGTTCGCTCAACAACAATCGATGGTAACCTACCTGTTCTCTACCGACAATGAATGTAAGATCTCGTTGATCCCGATTGCCAATTTCATCAACGGTAACATTCCCTTTGACAGTCTAAAGATTGAACAGGTACCGATAAAATCAGAGGATCGTTGGTCGTTCAATTCTGTCATTGCAATCGGTGATCACATCTACAAGTTTGGCGGTGGTCTAAGACGTTCCAATAGATACCAACGATTCTCCATCTCGAGTAGGCTGATCGATATCGATGCAGAGATGACTGGCGTCGGCGAATGCAATTGCATCTCGGTTTGCTACGACTCTAAAGACTATATCTACTTGCTCGATGGCAATATCAAGTCGAATACAATAATCTCAAGATATCACATTCGCACCCACAAGTTTGAAAAGTATGCAACCATCAACAACACCTCCTATCATCACTTGTCGTTCTTCTATAGAGGTCATCTCTACTCGGTCATTCCCATACAGAAGCGTATCATTAAATTCGATCCCGTCAATTTCACCACTGTCAACTTGGCAATCGATCTTCTCCAGCACGTTCCGAATGCACGTATCTCTTGTTTCGACGGTAAAGGCAATATCTACATACAGTCGTCGACCAACTTTATTCGAATCAACATTGAAACTGCTCACGTCAAGATGCTGAGTGCCACCAAGAATATCAGTGCCAACAATCAGTTGATCTACCACCAAGCAGGTCCCAACGAAAACAACATCTACTCACTCCAAGGAAAAGATCATAATTTCGTATATTCAATCGAGACTAACAAATGGAATCAAATCCTAAAAGATGATCAATCCGATAGATCATTCTGTGGTTCAACTATAATAACAAAACTATAAATCTTATTATTACCATTAAATTAAATAACAATTTTTGTTGATAGGGTGAAAAAACTGTCTTGGTGTTATAAAATAAGTTCTTTAAAGTAAATTAGTTGAATTGATTTCTTGTTTTTAAAACAACAGATTTTTATAGTTCTCTAAAGATGTCTATCAATAATAATGAAACACATAAATTTGTAAATCTTTCACATGTTTTATTATCAATCATTGTTTATAATTTGAAAGACAATATCGATAAGATTTGTTTTAGTTTAGTTTGTAAAAGGTGGTTTGAAAATAGAAATAGATATCTATTGTTTGATAGCAATAGTTTATATTGTATTGATAAAGATAGTTCAAGAATCACATTGAATTCATTTAGATCATTAATATATGAATCAATCAGCCAAAAGAAACAATGTTCGATATTAGTGGTATTAAAAGACAGCTATTTTAGTATTTATGATACATATAGTAGATCTAGGTAATTATTTTCTTTACACTTAATATCTTTGAACAAACTATTGATTGTTAACTTCAACTATATTTATGTCTATTTCCTAAAGATTCAATTGAAAGTATAGATGAAATAGATCAAAATATAGTAAAGGCCTCGATGAGGATTCCATACTTGTTATCCAATAATATTAGATAATATAGATAATTAACACAATATTGTCTATTCAACTACCAACATATCAATATACAATTAACCCAATAATTAATATTACAATTCAGATAATTATATTCAACATATAATCCAGCATACAAATCATCCAGATGATTTTATTATATTCAACGAATCAA